>NC_043758.1:12346347-12641347 GCF_902148845.1 Salarias fasciatus | reverse complement strand
AAGCTGAATGTTTTACCTTCTCCACATATCGCTCTAAATGGCATCTGTGCGTGCGTGGCTTCATGTAAACACATACGCTTGTTACTAAATGGAAGAGCCAGAGAGCTTACGCCACATAAACACGAGTACATTAACATCAACATGGACATGCATGCCGAAGAAAGGAACAAGTAAAACTGGAAGATCACAAATGTAAACAATGAAAGCGGATCTTCGTACTCTCTCGTGCTAAACGGCTCATGTGAACTATCCTGTTCAGCCAACAGGACATATTCAGTTTGGCTTTCAGCTGCTGCTTCTGTTGGGGTCACTAGGTACATCTCACTATTGTAAATAAAAAGCAAGAGTTGACACTGTAAGCTTGATAAGTGAACATGATCTATTACAAAAGAAAGTTTGGCCTTTAGAAATGGAACACAAATTAGAAACAAATTGATTTTTTTTATTCGTGCAAATACAGTTGAGAGCCCAGATGAGGCAGATGATGACATGGAGGCAGTCTGCTTGTTATTTCACGTGTGCAGACATAAATCAGTAAAGTCAGTAAAAGTCAGAGTCAACTGTAGGTTAACATAATTTGAAAAACTGATCTTTGCCCCAAATTTTGGCGAGAGAACAGACCTAATCCAGACAGCATTTTTCTGCTCATTATAAAAAAATAGACTGAAAGAGTAGTTTCCCTAAAAATTATCTTTCCTGAAGGATAACATTAGTCAGTATGCAAGCTAAAAAGCACATAAAGAACTTTATAAAATGTACCAATTATTGCCTTTTGTTGACTTTGTTGACACATTTCCAAAAAACAAACATGACGATAAATTACATCACGATGATTAAAAAAAAATCCAATAATGTCTAATCTCTTAAAACAGACAGAAATAAAACATGCTGTGCTTTGCAGAAATTAAAAAAAAAGACTGTTCACAGTTAACAGTTTAATCTAAACTGGCTTAATACTAAAGTCAGAACTCCACCATTTTAATTTCAGCTAATCCAGTATACGCAAGCTTTGTTTACACAGACATGCAGGAGGGCCTTCGACTTAGCCAAGAAAGAATTTCTGGCTTTAAACAACAATACGTGTGTGATTAAATGAAGGAAGACCTACAGAGAAGGACATGAGTCCCCCCCCCCCCCCAACAGAGAATGTAACACAACAGTTTTAAAGCCATGGGCTGACCAGAGCAACACGTCAGGCATAATTTTTTAAGAAACACTTCTCTCTGTTTCAGTGTTGTTGCACCACCAGAACAGTACAGACTGAAGAAGTTGCTGAGTGGCAGAAGGAAAAACTATGGTATGAGCATATGAGACATTTCAGTTGGCTGCGGAAAGAAGACAGTTCGAATTTCACTCAGAGAGGAGGAGAAGGCCTGCCAGAGTTATGCAATGTTGTTGGGACGTGGAGCCAGAAGGGGTGTGAACAACACTGCTCTTAACTGGGACTGGCCTAATCGTTGCCTGGTAACAATATTTTGGGCCAGACTAGGCAAACAGGACCGCCTTCCAAAAGGAAACAGGGGCTGGCCTCATGAGCACAGTGCAAGTTAGTGGCTTCCCGAAAATATGCTAAGAGACAGGGGAAAGCAAAACAAAGCACATCAGGGGCATTAGAAAGCACCGCTTCTATTTTTTTCTGTACCTGGGCCGACTGCTGTCTAGACTAACTCAAGTTGTAAACAAACTTTTCACAGACAAAACAGTTTTAAGAGAGGGTTGTAATGTTACCTAAGACTTCACTGTAGTGGAATATAGTTATGACTGAAGATTTATGTGCAGATTATGTGCAAAAAGAACCAAACTTGTTCACACAGTATCCCTTAGAATAGAATAGAACAAACATTTCAGTTTCAGCTGACAATGCAAAAAAACAGAACACATATAGATATAAAGTGTGTGATAAAAATCAAACAATTTGTGCCTTACATAATCTATGATCCATTTTTCTAAGCAATGAAATTATAGGAGGCATCTCTGTTGATGTGCCTCTCAAAATCTTGTCTTGAGATTGTGGCATTTTTGTAATATACAAAATTTTGATCTTTGTAAGCAAAAGGCATAACATAAACGTTTAGTTGTTTAATAAAAACATTACACTAGTGGACCTGACAAGTTGGCTGTATATTTTTTATGTTTTTTTTTTATATGTAAGTGGACCAATAATTCCAAGATATTTTTCACAAGATCCAGCAATTAATTTTTTAATTTTATTTTTATTTAACCTTCATTTAACCAGGAAAGTCCCGTTTTGATTAACAACCTCTTTTTCAAGGGAGTCCTGGGGTTACAAAGTTTACAATTACAATACACAGTGTTAACGCTACATTAACCATTAATCATTAACACTATATACTTGATCCATGTAACTTTTAAATAGAATCTTGTTTCTGAAAGAATGCTGGTAGACTACTATCTATATCTTGAAAGCGTAATGAAAACTAAACTCATGTGTCAATTACATTAACAAAACAACGCATCTGTAAAACTAAACCATATAGAAACTATACAACTATAAATGTATCATAATTTCAAAGTATTGTTTCTTCAAATGGGTTTTCTGAACCCAAGGAAAAACACTCGCTCCCGTAATTCCTGCCTGTGATTACAAATGATTGCGCGAACGACAACAACATACATTTTAATGTGGAACCGTCGCTTCGATCAGCGATGCATTTGCATGGTAAAAGCTCCGATTTGCACCGACGACAGTCTTCTGGGAGAGAAAGTCCCCTGTTACAGCCTTCAGTTCAACACAAAACAACGCATTTGACGGTTATAAGTGCTCTAAAGCGGCAGTCGTAGCAGTCTACTCCTCTTACCGAAGAATCCGGAAGCCATATTGTGTGGCCGCTGCTGTCTGTCACCCAGACCCGGTTACCACGGAAACTTGTTGCTAAGCGCCATAACAAAAAGACCAAATTTATACGTGCTTGCGTCAGAGGCAACAACGGCGTATCCATGGCGACGGAACGCTACACATACACACATGCAGTAGCAAAACCCGTGGATCGCACATGTCCCTGCCGCTTATTTTAGCACAAGTATGTCTTTTTAACGTGGTAGCGTTGACTATTTTTGGCGATATACGCAATATTGACAGGGAAACAACCCGAACTGTCGCCTTATGTGAAACGCATGTACATTTCTGATGTACAAACTACTGCTGAAACAGCTATATTGTGCGTATAGCTCGTCGTGCTTTCGAGCTCTCGCCCAGTAAAACCATGCCATTGTCGTTTATGGTTCCTTTCCCGTGGATGTGGGCTGTCTGCCTGCGTTATCAGCTATTCACCTCAATAATTCCCAATCATGAGCAACTTACATCGGCGGAGTTAGTCATCCCGGCTCAGCGGTACAGCCACGGTAACGGCAGCCCGGTTGGGACACGGCGTCCTCCGTGCATCCTCGTCTCTGACGTTGTTGCAGCGCTGACTAATGACTTGTTATCCCCAACTCTTCCCTTTTTGCTCACGCCTTTTCACACATCGGCTGTACTGTAGTCCTTTCATAGCAGCATGCCCGCCCCGTGGCAAGCATTGTTTGACATCACAGCCCGAAACGTAGGCTTTGTACTCTAGATTTTCATTCAGGATTTGCTTTCCCGCATTATGCCTGCATGCGGAGCAAACCCCCCTTCGGGCGAAGCCAGCCTCCCACCTGCCACATTCCCACTGGTGGCCAAATGTAGGCTTTAATAATGATTCACTTTGTGCTCCTTCGGGTGACAGGAGCCGATTTCCGTCACTGCTGCCCACAGTCCGTGTCAGGAGCAAACTGCTGTTTACCAGTTGATGTTTGTTTTATATATTTTTCATCTTTAGGAGTGGGGAGGGGTGTGAATAAAAGCGACGTTTTCCTTCTGTACGCTGTCGGAATCTCACCTACGCGAAAATCCATGAAAGATTAAGTGCACTGCATAAACATTTCGAAAGGGATTTCTCGTACTGCAATAGCCTACATCCAAACTTGGCAACATACCCGGTTTAAAATCCAGGGAGTGTTCAGACATGATGAAAAGGAGGCTTTCCTCACATTAAACGTTAAGCTCGGAGGCACGGAGGAGTCCCGAAGGCGTGTCCTGAGAAACTTTTCAGCAGGATTTCCCTCTCATGACGGGATTCCGTCCTCGAGTAACACATACCACAGTGTAATAAACAATCCATTATATGTCTGCGGTATTTTCCAGATTACCTTTTTTTCTTTCGTTCTTTCTTTCTTTCTTTCTTTCTTTCTTTTTTTTTTTTTTTTTTTTTTTTTTTTACATAAGGCCAAGTTAATGACTATAGAAAACTTTAACGTATGTTTTTAAGCTATAACTAAAATGATCATAAAGTGTATATGTCATTGCTTCCATCAAGATAAAATATGTGACAATCGTCACCGGATTACAGGACAAAGATTTTTGGAATACCAAAGTTCATAAATCTCTTTATCAGTCATCATAAACGTTCCTGTACGCAAACATGGTCCTAAATAGACACTTTCCGTATTTATCTCATCGAAGTTTCTTAAAATTTCCTTTCTAAAATTGTCAGACGGTGAGAAATACCTCGTGCTTTTGATAATACAAAAAACGTCTATTATTATCCGTCGGCGAGGTGAGCTTCTGGTCCTTTTCTGTGGGAGAGGGAATCCCTCAACGTCACCAAGGATACCAAACACAACATTATACCAAATATGGGCATGTACGTCAGCGGAACTCCGAGGCTAGAAATGCCTTGGTTGTAGTCATGGCTTCATTCATAGGACCAGATTTGCTACTGTGCACCGTAAGCTCAGCTAACGTCCTCCGGCGTACCAGGAGCGGACTTTATGGATTTATAATCGGTCGTTTGAAGCGGATAACGGAGAAAACTCGGAGGATTTAAAAGACAACGGACATTTTTCACCGATTGAACCGGGACGTTTCCCCCCTCGACGCGGGGAACTGGATTAAGCTTCTTCATGCAACTTTTTTGGAAAGAAACCAAGAGCATCTTGCCGGAGAATAATAAAACGATCCACAAAGGTAAGACAGAACTGATTTTACGTGCACGCTGTGGTGCATTTATGTTGAATTCACAGATCGCCGCTTTAAAAAAATAATTTATTTCCGTTTCTGCTCGTCTTTTAACGTGAGACGGCTAATGTAACGACCTCGGAACAGCTTAGGCTACGGCAGACGGTTATCAGGACGACAGTTTTGTGTATAACAGCAGTCTTCTTTTCTCCCTGCAGCCCTCCTTTAGTAACCTTCTGTTGTGCGCGCCGCTGCCCTGCCGCTGCAGGTGACACCGCGCTCTCTCTAACTGCAGGTGTCGCGTTCTCTTTCGGTCCCCCCGGGGAGATGTACCAAGGGTTCCCCGGCGACCCCGACAGCGGATCCCGTGGAAGCTCGTCCCCGTCCATTGAGTCACAGTATCTTTCGTCCGTGGACTCCTTCGGGAGCCCGCCGACCACCAGTGCTCCGCAGGTGAGTTTGACACAAACTAACGCATGCAGTCAACTCAAGTGTCACGCCAAATTACCAATGGTGCAGTCAACATTTTGATATATTTCCGTAAAATAAGCTATTCGAAAAAAAATAAAAATAAAAATAAAAATAGGAAGAAAGTAAGCCTAAAACTTGTTATTTTAATTTTCAACATAGTATGTGAGGCATTTCCGTGCTACAGTCCGAAACAGTCTGCTGTGATTCAGTCGTACTGTACCGGGGGCTGCCGCTGTCGTATCCCGGCAGCGCCTGTGACAACGTGCTCGGTTTACAGCACGCCGCAGAACGGAGGAGCGGGAGCTGGAACCTCCTACGTCAGCGCAGAAGCCCCGCTCCTTCTCCTTCCACGCGCTGCGCTCTCCGCGCCGTGACGTAAATGCGTGTTCTATTTTGGAGCGCTACGTCGCGTTGCCAAGGGGAACACCGGGGGTGTGACGGGGTGGAGGAAGAAGGAGGGGGAGACGCCGGCAGAGAGAAACGATTGGTGGAGGCGGCAACTTTCAGCACCGCCTGTCCCGCTGTCTGAACACACTTTCAATGAAGATTAAAGAACGTCGACAGACCTACTCCTTTCGAAAATCAACCTCTGAAGAAGAACAGCAATAGATTTGTGCTTTCAAAATGCATTTTCAGACTTTAAGAACTCAATTTACAGCCAACTTTCCACCAGATTGTTCACCTTTTTCCAACTTTTTTTTTCCAACTGTTGGCCACATGATCCCCATCCTTCCTGCTTGAGGCCATAAGCCCATTTCTAAAACTGAATAAATTACTAATTTTACTGGTAAAGGTGGAGTGGTGCTCATTTAAAGCAAATTTGAGACAGGTATCAATTTAAATTTAAGCAAATTACTGAATTATTGAGCCAATATCAATGAGAAGAGTAAAAAAGTATGTATAGTAGGTAAAATAAGATACATGCAGTTAGTTCTTCAAAATTAATGAGCTACCATAACCTCACCAGCTAAGCTTATTACACACTATCAAAGCTCATAATTGGCAGCAAGGCCTAAATTGCTTTTCTGATCCAGGATTCTTTGATTTTCCTCATTATTTGTGACTTCTAAGTAACTTTGAAAAATGTGTGACTCAACCTAAACATGTACACTATATACAGCACATTTATTGTCCCAATTGTTTTTAAATGGTCTTTAATGGTCTTTTGTGTTGTGTTTAGGAGTGTGCGTCAGCAGGTGCTGGCTTGAGCATTGTGGGCAGCGGGCCAGGGACCAGCGTTGGAGGTGAGATGCCCGGATCATTCGTGCCTACCGTCACCGCCATCACCACCAGCCAGGACCTGCAGTGGATGGTGCAGCCGACTCTGATCTCCTCTCAGGCCTCTGGACAGAGCGGCTCTACAGGGACCACGACCATGACACAGCCAGTGTCACTGGTTGACCCATATGACATGCCGGGCCCCAGTTATACCTCAGGGTCTGGATTCACCCCACCAAGTTCAGAAACTCCAGGGCCAGCACCCGGTCCCATCCGTCAATCCAGAACCCGCAGCCGCCGCACACGAGACGAGTCTGTGAGTGAAGATGGAGATGTTGGTGTGTTAGTAAGTTTGTGTGCTTGAGCGGTTTGTGTGTTGATCATTGCATGTTGCGCATGTGGCGTTGGAAACTGATTTGCTAGAGCCAAGACAGTCGAACCCAGGTACCCTGTACTTGGTTATTAGTCAGTGGGAAGGGTCATAACGTGAGATGGGATGGGAGATGTACACTGACAACCTCTAGACCTGTCTGTGAACTACATCTTGAATCAAACTTATTTAAAGTAATCTAATAAAATTATTTGTAAGCCTGACTAAACACATACAAGTATTTGTAAAAAGAAAAAGAAAATCTCTCCAGATAAAAGCAGTTACTGTGGTGACATTAGCGGTCCTCATAAAGTGTCTACTGATGGTTGAAAACACATTTTCAAGAACCCAAAAAACTTCCTAATAACGCATGTTTGTTTTTCCTTCATTGCAGCTAACACCTGAGGAGGAGGAGAAGAGGCGAGTTCGTCGGGAGAGGAACAAGCTGGCTGCTGCCAAATGCAGAAACCGCAGACGGGAACTCACAGACAGACTGCAGTCGGTGAGCTTGGAACCTGTTTTAGCTGTCAAAATGAGCGATGGTCATAATTACATGCTTTATGCTCCCCTCTCTCACAGAGGGTGTTTGTAAATGTGTACATGTGTACGTAAGCGAGAAGCCTATGGTAATGGGCTGTTTAACAGCGCTGATGATAGTCTCAGGAGAGACTGTATTTATGCCCTAATTAAGGAGCAATTCTATGAGGCACCTTCCATTTCGAACTTCTGGGGAGAACGGCAATTCTGCTGGGACGAATAAATCCTCCTCCGCAAACACTAGTGGAAGCTTAATTGAGCTAACGCTCCTATGCTATCTCTCATGTTTTCTTTCTCCACTGTACCTGCCCTCAGGAGACAGACATACTGGAAGAGGAAAAGGCCGAGCTGGAGGCTGAGATTTCAGAGCTGCAGAAGGAGAAAGAGCGACTGGAGTTTGTCCTGGTTGCCCACCAGCCAAACTGCAAGATCCAGTACCAAGACCAGAGCCAGCAGGGCGCAGTGCAGCTCCCTCCGGTGCAGGCTCAGCTCCCTCCACAGACCTTACAACCGCCTGTCTCCATTGTGGGCTTGACTGTGAAAGAAGACTCTTTCTATCTGCCTCCTGCGTACACAGCCCATCCGGCCTCCTCCACACAGTCCCAGCCACCGGTGCAGCAGCAGCAAGTCCAGCCGCAGCCTCAGCCTCAGCCAGGGATAATGCAGGAGGTAGAGTTTTCCAGTTCTTTCTATGGTGATCCGGCACCTGGTGGGCCATGCCTCATGGCCAGCGACAGTGGTGGTGGTGTTAACCATGACGATGCGGCCATTGGCAGCTACAACACCTCATACACATCTTCATTTGTGTTCACCTACCCAGAGGGAGCCTGCGGGGTCAGTGCCAACCAGCGGAACAGCAGTAGCGAGCAGTCATCTGATTCCTTGAACTCGCCTTCACTGCTGGCTCTCTGACTGACCGACAGACACGCGCACACACATATTAACACGCACACAAGTTATGCTCGCTGGAAGTAGAGGCTGAGATAAGTAATACAACCAGTCGTTTGCGACTGACTGGGTCAAAGTTTACACATTTTGAAAAGAATTTGAATTTAAGAGCCATAGAAAGAGTCGCACTGTAGGTGTGACCTTTATCATTGAACTTCAATGATTACCAAATTCTTATTTTGCATTGGGCAGAGTACGTGCGACTGGACGGTGAATAAAACCGGAGTTCCAAAACCAAGTCCATGTTGCAAATCTTAAGTGCTTTGAATTGACAAATTAATTCATAATGAATTCTATCATTCTCATCCTCTCATTGAGTGAGATATAAAATCCTCACATTACACAAGTGCCCCTACATTGTTCCCTCTGTCGGTCGCCCCTGTTCCAATGCTCTTGCTTTCATCCTTTTCCATCCTTTTCGCCCTCCGTCCTCTCGCTGAATGTATTTGTGTCAATCTGAAATAGGGACAAAGGACACTTTTTTCAGAGTCTTTTCTTGTGGGAGACAGACTGCTGATCTCGCGCTCACCTCTAACTCCTCATCTGCTCGACCTCCTTCTGCTTCTTCATTTGCTGCTTGGACTTGACCAGTGAGGATCTGAGTTTCACAGAATCCACTAAATCTTGTGCTTTCTCCTCTCCTTATGAAATAAACCTCCTGCCTACCTGCCGTGCGACCCATCTCTACCCATCTCTGTTTTCTCCTCTTCTGTCTCTTCTGTTTCTCCTTCTCTTTGAAGTCTTCGACCCCCGAGAGCCCGAAGACCCCCTCCAGCCCATGGGACCTTGAGTGAAAGTCGACCCAACTAACATACCCTTTAGCACCCTGTCATACAAGGACATGGACGCAACCCCACCAATACAGAAGAACTCTTTATTGGAGCGCATTGCTCGAGTCTTTACAGTGAATAGCAGCTAAACACTTTTAACACGCACATAGATGCATAATCAGTGAACACAAAATGCAAGATGGATGCCACTGTCTTCTGCTGAGCCATTTTTCATGTTGTTCACACAACGAAGATATGTCACATCTGTTGTGAGGCTGGCTATAAGAGAAAGAGGAGAGAGAGATTAAGCTGGAAATGAGAGAGAAAGAAAGTCCAAAGCCACCAGGAGCCTGATGAGAGGATGATGATCATCCCGACCATCCATTTGTGGGAACAAACTTTAACAACGAAGCGGAGCCAAACGTTGATAACAAACAAAAAGAACAGGAAAAAAAAAAAAAAAAAAGGAGGAAGAAGAAAAAATGTTCTGTTTTGCCAACTGTGTGGAAGATCAACCTCAGTAAAAACACCTCCATGCCACAAAGCCTCATCACCATCGGCCTACGTGCCGACATTCAGCCATCGCTTTCAACTGTCTGAAGTGAAGACATACTAGACGATTTGCTGCAGTGCACCAGCTCCGAGTTCTGCTCAGAATCAATCAGATGTGAACCAATGCCTTTATTTAGAGGAGAGAGGTGTGACTTCTCTCTCGCTCTCTTTTTTTTTTTTTTTTTTTTTTAACTCGTGATTCAGACAACCTCTAAACATTGGGCTCGGTGGTCTCTGTGCCTCCCCCTCACGCTCTCAGAGGAGATGAGGTGGAGGTGCTTTTATTGTGAGTGGGTCCACTCTGAGGCACCCGGCCCGTTTATTTCTTTCTTTATGGAGGTTGATGTGGCAAGTGAGCACAAAAACAAGACCAGGAAACACAAGGGGAGAACATGTGGCGGTGTTGTGGAGTGAGCGTCCTTTCTACGCCTGTGAATTTGTAAGACTTGTTTTCCCTGTATGTTTGAGTGAGAACTGTTGTATATTTTAATGTTTATGTTGTTTATGTGTGTCTTATTGTTTTGCATTGGCCTCTGCTTTCTCTTGTACTGTTGCCTTTACTTGTTTAACTGTTTTGTTTTGTTTTGTTTTTTTTAATCGGGACACTTCCTGATAACTGTTACTATTATTATTGCTTTGTAACTATTGTTTCATTATTTTATTGTATTTTCATTTGACAACTTTTGAGGCATGTTGTGCACTACAAAAAAAAAAAGTCTCTATACATATGCATATATACAAGTTACATATATATGTAAGTGTATGTAAAATGATTGTAAAGTATGAATGTCAGCACACCTGAATGGGATATTTTTGTCATTGAAGATTAAAATGAAATGTTAAAGTTAATATTTTTCTAAAAGAGCCAAAATATATAAATATATCTATATATCTATATCAAAAATAAATTTAAAGTACTACCCCTTCCCTCCACATGAAGCACGATTTCACTGCCTCTGGTAACGTGTATAGACAATATAAAGCACTATCCAAGTTACGTTAATGTTTGTTTATAACTGATGATGTTAGAAGGTTGTGGTAACGCCTCTGTTTTGTTTGTTCTCTGTGAGGTCTGTCCCAAAGCTACTGACACCTTAATGCCACTTGACCTGTTGCGCAAAATGAGGAAATAAAAATAAGTGTTATTGAATGTCATTACACATATTAAAAGTGTAAGTCTTCAGCCAACAACACAATGACCAAACTGTTTGATTTTATGGACAAAGTATTTCATACGAGGTATGCATTCCTGTCCAGTGTAAACATATCACTTCGGAATATCGACCATTGCAGAAGTATGTATTTGAAGGATGACTACACTTTTTGCCTTGATTGATGGACATTATGATGTTAACATTTATTCCTGTAGTTTAGAAAAATGTTGTCTAGCTATTTGAAAAAAAAAAAAAAAATCTTGTGATTGTATTTGCTGGGAAAAAAAAAGCTTTATTTTCAACTAATAAACATGCAAATGAGCAAAACAATTGCTAGATCAATGGCATAAATGTACGTGCACATGTGGCTCCCGGTGGTCAGAAAATGGGCAGACCTCATTTATTTTTTCAAAAGAAAATGGACTGTGTTTGTAAAGATGTTGGAGATGCCTTCTGATTTCTCTCCAAATGCAAATGTGATGAGAATATGCTCGCTCCGGTGTCCGATCGAGCATAAAACATATTCAATAGTTCTCATGTATATAGGTTTTTGTGGTGCTATCTTAGGCTATATTTCTGAGGCAGTTTCTTGTTAAACGATGGAAGGTCACAGGCTGTCATTACTGAAGCAGACACATGAAAAAGCTGCTTGCCTCATCAGGATGTTTTATTTTGAACAGAAGTCTATGACAGTGAATTCCCAGCAGCTGAAGCTCTGTGGACTCAGTAATCACTCTGTGAGTTCATCCGTGGTTTATTACCTGCCTGCTACTTCTTTAAGTGTGATGAACAGATGTCAGGGGGCCCCTGTATTTGTACCCCCATGTCAGACTTTTCCCCAATGATCACCATACAACATTTTAAACTCTTTATCAGTTGATTGATATGATTGATATGATTCCTTTGCTTTGCTTTGGGTTCATTTGAAATTGTCTGAATATGCCACCAATATTTGTAAGGCTACATTCATCAATATGTTGTTAATGTGTTGGAAAAGGGGACACAGATGGGAAAGGAGAAAAGTTTAGCTCCAGAGAACCTGCTTGCATCTACCTGTACTGTACAATGGCTACAATAACATTAACTGAACAAGAACTTTCCTATTTTTCTATGATAATGACATAAATGTTGCTATGTACATCTATTTTTCCACGAGTCCCGTATGCACTCTAACTTCTCATGTTATCAAATGCAATACTAGTATCCTCTTGGATGAACATAATGTAGCAAATCATGAAGTGATCCAACTGACTGCTACGATATGTCAAGTGTGATGATGTATTGCTTTATCGACTTTTGTTACAGTATTGAAAGTTATCCTTAAGTTCAAAATCATATTTAGTTTTGAGACAATCTTCAATAGCAAAAAAACATGAATATATATATTTTTTCATTTATTGTCGATGCATAGTGACCAGCAAGGCTCCTTCATTTCAGAAAATCATTCCTTACATCAATATTTCATATTTGTAAGTCATACTCTGTATGTCATCTCCAGGGAGCAATGGCTACAAGGTCTTCAGACTACGATGATGTTGTATTAGATGAGCTCATGCATTTCATGGCACACAAATGAAAGGGTCACAAAAAAAAAAAGAAAAATACCTGATTACTAGATCATAGTTTATAGGCTTGTGTGATAATCTGATTTAAGACAGTCAAAATTACATTGCACATAATTCAAAAGCATAGAAGTTTTATGTACCATAGCGACATTGCTATAAGATTTTGTTTACATACTCGTATTTCTCTATTTTCATTCGCTTTCTTGAAGATGACCAAAATGTACGGCATACTTGCTGTGCTGCTTTTTTAGTCTCTGCACTTTGTATGCTCTGTGACCATATTCCAACACTTGGCCCTTTCTTGCAATGATAAAACATTTCCAAGATAAAGTTTTTTTTATTTTCATTTTCTTGACTGCAAAAGCTGGGTGAACTGTCTCCTTTAACATGGTTGGACCAAATGCCATTCATTTCCAAATTGTGAAGAAATAAACATATTATAAAGAACATGGCTCTTGCTTGCAAATGTTACTGTGTTAATTTTATTTGTGTGTTTTCTGCTTTTTAATTATTACTGCAAAGAGTATGCAGGCATTAATAATCCAGTTTCAAAAAACTAATTGATGAAAAGCACACTTTGTGAGGAAGCAAGGCAGAAATTGGCAAGTTGGGGGGCATACCTATTTCATTCGAATTCTTACTTCTAACCAATAATAATAAAATGGGAATCAATCATAAATACAATCAGAAAGTATTACAAACCATGAGTGAGGAAAGTCTGACAGCCACAGGGCTTTAAAGATGCATCTTCCTCATCTCAATCTGTATTTTGAATCAGATCTCCTCAAGTCCATTTCACGGTGACTACTAGAAGGCCCTTCATTCATGCAGTGCCAAATGGACCTGTTATAATATTTTCGCAAAAAATGTAATACCTTTTTTTCCATTTAAAAAATTTCATTTGTATAACTGTTATACTATAACACATTAGTTAGAATGGCTTGCAGGTGAGACAAAAATCTGTAAAACACCGATCTTGGAATTAAAAATACATAAACAATTGAATGAATGAATTAATTAATTAATCAGTAAATAAGAAAACTGATACATGCATGTTATTCAGAGAGAGAGAGAGAGAGAGTGAGTGAGTGAGTAAGTGAGTGTGCGTGCGTACGTGCGTGTGTGTGTGTGTGTGTGAATATACCTTCCTTCTTTATTTCTTTCTGTCCGTTCCTGACATTTAGTACTTTATGCATGAAGAAGATATTGTTCAATCCTTCACGCCCACAAATTCAGACAAAAAAAAAACACAAACGCTGTCAAAGATTGCTGTAGGAATGTTAAGAATAGTTCAGAATTGAGCCTCACCTTTACGCATAACAGGCAGCACGTTTATTAAGCTTTCGTTCGACCAGAAAGCACAGCGTGAAGGCTTCAAATTGCAAAATGTGTTTTCTTCTAGAAGGAAGTCAGTAAAGCTGCATGGCAGTCTGTGTCTCCCTCTAGCGGCCATGAGTAAAATTCCAATTGACACGATTCCCTGATTTATTTCCAGAAAAGTAACTGAGAGGTACTACAGTAACACACACACACACACACACACACACACACACACACACAAACACACACACACACACACACACACACACACACACACACACACACACACACACACACACACAAGACAATGAATATGAGGGCCCCACATGAAAATAAACGACAAAATATTAAAGAAAATATATAACTTTAAGACTTCAATTTGTTTTCTATATTTCTATTCTTCATCTTTATGGGAGGTTTTATTCCAGGTATTGTTCCTATTCTTTTCGAAATTGCGAAACCAAATGTCTGTGATTTTAAACGAAGATCTGCGGTTTTGCGTTTCTGTCGGAAGATACTATGACACGGGCGCGCTTCAAGTAGTGCGCATGCGCTGACGTCACAGGCGCAAACATGGCGTCCGTAACAACAGGTGAGAACATCAAGGCCCGACTCGAAATGACTATCACGGCTCATCTTTCCGAATTATTCTCTTGTTCCGTGTCAGATACGTTTCTTGTATCGTTTCCGAATACGTCTCTGTGCTTTTTGAGCCATTTGGTGGTCCTTGACGGCGCAGCAGCAGGTCGTTATTGCTCTTGGATTCGTGGCTGCCGCCAATATGATGCTAACACGGGATGCTAACGTTGTATTTGGTGTGGATTCAGTAACTGAATGGCAGCGTTGTATAAATCTAGTTCTCTGTAGTACAGTCTGTGCCTGTGACTCGTGAGTCATGCGAGGGTTTATCCGCGGTGTGAGACCGGTCTCCTCGGTGTCGGAGCTCATTGGGATGAGCCATTGTTCTGGCAGCTGCTGTGCTCCCTTCACCCTCTATCTGTGACTGCAGCCACAAGACGTTTCATCACCGCTGTTATAAATAACCTCCAGCTGCTCCTGGTCAGCATGTGTTAGACCTCGGCATGTTGCTGTCTCGTCCCGTTTGCTTCTCCCACCGGCAGATTCGTGTCAGGCCATGTTCCCACTGTACCAGTACAGTCAGCCGCCGTGCGCTGAGTTACTGTAGGAGTCATTCATCTGGTGAATGCTCACAACCCCCGTTCAAACGGCTGGTATGTTTAGAAGTTGTTGCAACTGTGTGTCGCTTGAACCTCTTTTAGTCCTTTAGAGTGTTCAAAATTCTTCACTCAACCCTTCAACTTCTGTGACTGGTGATTATGACTAATCCTGGCTGTATTATTCTTAGAGAGTGATGTATATGAGCAGTGAACAAGAAAAAAACACTCATTTCCAATTGAAGTAGGGCATGAAAGTAACGCAGGGCTTGGCTTTTATTTGATGGATGTAAACTTATGTGTGTTTGTTAAATCCCTCATATCCTGGTTCACATCATGTCTAACCCGAACATCCTGTTTTTGTTTCTTCCTGAAGCCACCTCGGAGTGGATTCAGTTTTTTAAAGATGCAGGGATCCCAGCCAGTCTTGCTGTCACATATGCAGTTTCTTTTGTGGACAACAGGTATGTAAACCTCTATTTCATTTACCCTATCAAGTGTGCTTATGCAGACTTCATACACACATCCAGGCTGTGATGACGTTTACTCATCACGTTTGTTTTGTCCTTCACGTACTGCTCAGAATTCAGAAGAACATGCTGATGGACCTCAGTAAAGACATCATGATGGACCTGGGTATCACAGTCATTGGGGACATCATTGCCATTCTTAAACATGCCAAGCAGGTCCACAGGCAGGTGAGGTTAATGTCCGTGTACCTCCTGCTGTTTTCTCTTAATTTAACAATTGGATTGAATCCCACTTTTCACATTTAAAATGTCGTTTTCAATATGCAGAGCATGAATGCCCAATGCATGAGAAGATTTATTGTGGTTCAGTTTGTGTTTTTCAATGTTTGTAGTACATTTTGGTATCACAGTATTGATATACTTGTAATCAAGTATACAGCCCTATTTTCAACCAACTTGAACAGGTTATCGTATATGTGTGAAGTAACTTTTATTCTTCAAATAGCTGTCATTTAATAGGCTGATAGATCCTGATGTAGACCTGATTATTTCTGCGGGCAACAAAACAAGTGTCACACATACTGCCTTCTTAAAAATTACTTAATTATTGATTTTAAATTCCACACAAGTCTTTAAATGTACTTAACCACCTTGTGATCCTCAGGACATGTGCAAAATGGCGACAGAAGCCATCTCCTCAGGACAGACCAGTGTTCAAGCTGAGCTCAGAAGAACTGCCAAAACTCGTAAGTAGCAGAATTTAAGTTTTCCAGATGAAGCATGCTCCATGATTTAAACCGTAGACTTTTTGTTTTGTTTTGTTTTCTTCAGACTTTGGTTGGGACTGAAGTGAAAATCTTAAACTTGAGATAATGATGTGTTTCAGCATTTGTCATGTTACAGATGATTTTGTTGTTCGTAGTAATCCGCTCCAGCAGCAGAGTGACCCTTCAATCAGATCAGCCGGCAGCGTCATGACTCATCACTTTATTCTAATATAGTTCGTCTGCAGTAATTAGATTCGTAGCTGCTCGTAGCACCTGCTGTGACTCACTGAGTGGATGAGATCGAGCCGTTGCAGATGTTGTTTCTACATGCTATTTTTTTTCGTAGTGACAGATATTCAGAATAAAAAGAGCAAACGCCAGCGTTTAAATCTATGAATGAAGGTTTCAGAGATGAAGTCCTTTATAAATGTATATGTATAATTATAAATCCCAATCAAAGTAGGAATTGATTACCATTTAGTCTGCCTTTGTCAGACTGGCCATGTGATAATAATAAAATATGGTGTGTTGACTCCACTGGCAGCTAGTACCTTACTGATTCACCACTGTTTTCTGAACCTTTCCGTCACTTTCTCAGCTGCCACTCGCATGATTGCCAACGCCTTGAGCCATGACTCCCCACCAGCTACTCCAGCCTGTCGACAAGACAGCCGCCTCTCTGTCACTGTGTCCAACGTGCAAGCAACCAAGAACAGCAAAACGGGTAGATCCACCGACAAGTTTTCTCTGTCTTCCTTTCGCCCCTCCTCCTCCCCGGCCCTCTGTTTCCTCTACGGATGGAGTCAGTGTCACCGGCTCCCCCGTGTCTGATCCTCACGTGTCCGCCACTGTCGTTTGTCAGTCGTAAGTCAACCTGCTGATGAGGGAAACGGTTTGCCAGCAGTGAAGCGCCGGCGCGTGACGGCAGAGATGGAAGGAAAATATATCATCAACATGCCCAAAGGCACCACAGCTCGTACCCGTCGAATCCTGGCCCAGCAGGCCAAGAAAGGTAGGCCCGACCCAGTGGTCTGGCTCGTCGTACGCTCTTAACCATCCTTAGTCCCAGCTGCTCAAGCACTGTGTAACATAAAAATATCTTTCTGTTCTCTCTGAAGTAACACACTTGTCCTCACTTGAATGTCTCTTCACACCGGCGGCAGTTCTATCTTTCAGCTTCTGCTTGGTTTTTCACCTCTGACCTGAATCACCTAGTTCCTTTCTCCTCTAGAAATGTTGATTGTTTCATCCTTTAATGCTCTCTCTCTCTAAACTGACAGATCTGTGTTGTGCTTTGAATGCATTGGACTCATTTGAAAGCAACAATAATGTAATTTGACCTGGTAACTGGCTGTTTTTCATGTTTTCTTTGATCAGTTTTCAAAATGCCAGCTGGCTGCAGACAGAACTTTGAAAGTCAGCAAAAGGAGCCAGTTAGCACAGCAGTCGGCTATGCTCAGATATTCTTCTGTCTTCTTGTCCGATCAGATGAAAAGCTGATAGAGGAAGTTGTTTACTTGCCATGAGTAATCAACGCACATTCCAGACTAATCACAGTCAAGCTGTCACTGAGATTT
The DNA here is from genome assembly GCF_902148845.1 of Salarias fasciatus. Classification (NCBI taxonomy): domain Eukaryota; kingdom Metazoa; phylum Chordata; class Actinopteri; order Blenniiformes; family Blenniidae; genus Salarias; species Salarias fasciatus. The sequence goes on along the minus strand of NC_043758.1, from coordinate 12,623,454 downwards.
TTGTGTAAAAATGTTCTTTCTCTTCTGATATCCAAAGGTTTGAAACGGACCTCTGTGTTTTCGCGACTTGGAGCCGAATCCAAGGCAGACACGACAACAAGCAATAATAAGGTAATATCTTTGTTTTTAACCACTTACTGTGAATGAAAAGATAGAATTTCTTCAATTTAAATGTTGTCTTTCAGCCAACCGGAGTGTTCAGTCGCCTCGACGGAGGGGATGAAGGCGACGACGAACTGAGAGCAGGGAACGTGGCCGAAACCTTGAACGAGGACGAGGAAGACGAGGAGAGCGACGGAGAAGGCTCCGTCCTGCAGTACGCCGGCGTGCTGAAGAAACTCCCTCCGCTGCAGAGAAAAGGGCCAGCCACGAAACCAGCAGCGATTACCCTGCGACGCCTGGGAGGCAAATTCAAACTACCTCCCTCCGACACTCCCACCTCCTCCTCCTCTTCTCTCAACGGCGTCCCCGCCGCTAAGATCAGTGTTCTTCAGAGACTGGGAAAGCTCCCCGCCACGCATTCAAACGCCGCCCTGTCGTCCCCGGCCGCAGACACGCAGGACAACAGGGTGACCAGCAGCAGGCCCCGGGCAGAGGGGAGGGCGACCGCGGCGAGCCCCAAGGTGAGCAGCAGCACCGCGGCGGCGGGAGGAGGAGACGCCGTCAGCGCCCAGATGGACGCCAGAGCCGTCAGCGTGTTCAAGAGACTGGGCAGCAAGAGAACCTAACACGCTGTGACTGAGTCATATCGCAACATTTTACCATCTCTCCTGCTACACATACGACTTCAAATTATTATTTCATTGGATGTTTATAACGCAGTTTTAATGTTATTGTCAAAATAAATCTTACTTTAGTGGCGCTGCCATTGAAAAGTCACATTTAAATGCTATATTGTTTATCATGTTTCGCTAAGTGTTGTTTTGCTCATACTTTTTAAGATGTTTTCTTATTCGTCACTCATATCTTCCCGCTTTCTGCATTTTAGAAATATTTAGGACTATAATAGTAATTATAGGGCATGAGCATGTCGACCGAGCTGCAATGACAGCGGTTTGAAATTTACCCTGAAACGCTACACTAAAGGATGCTGCTGCCCGAACTCACCGTTCTGGAGAATCCCCCCCCACCAAGAGTCCCCGACCGAACTCAGACCGATATGATCTGTGTGACAGTTTTGTAATTTGCCGCAACGTTTTCAGTTTTTCTCGGAAGATCCTATCGAGTGTACATAGGAGAGTCGTTTTATATATCAGACACACACGGCAGCAGTTGTACCGGATGGTTGAACCCATCAGTCGTCGTTAGCGTCACCTGAAAAATTACCTCCCGCCTTGTGTTTTCGGACTAAGAAGTGTGTGCACGTGTTGATGAGAAACCTGTTTGTGAAAAGAAAAAAAGAAAAACAACCCAAACCACAAAACCTCGTCGAGCACTTGAAACTATAGAACTCTGCACCTCCACTTTTTCTTTGCTCCGCGGAGAACAAGTTCACCCCTGTGAGCTGAAGTCAGCTTTTCTATCGTAGTACTGAACGTTTTCTATGAGCACCTACTTGAAAGCCGGATCCGCTGAATACTGTTTATTTTGAGATGTAATGTACAGATTTGTTAAATTGATTTCACACAGCGCAGAACCCGTTCTGCTGCATATTTTTGTACGGGGACGTTCTTGTTTCATGTATCAGAGTTAAGAAACTCAGAGATGCCATCTGGTCTGTTGTCGATGGGGACATCATGGATCATTCACACACCTATGTGTTATTTTAATTTATCAGACTTCACATCAGAACTTTGTTACACTGTAAATATTTTGAAACGTTTAAAATCACCAAACAGGTTTTTATTGTTTTTTTTTTTTTTTTTTAAACAAAGTGAAATGAACCTACACAAAGTGTCAAGACTTTTTTTTTTTTTAAGAAAAAAGGTATGAAGGAAAATATTGCTCGATACTTGAACTGGAGTGTCAGTGGAAATGAATTAAATGGGACAGAGGGTCCAAATGTCTTTGAGTGATTTTTTTCTGCAAGGGACACGTTATAATGCATGTCAGTGACACAGACAGGACCTCAGAGCTCTTTCACACGACAGCAGAGTCAATATTCCCTTCCCTCCTGAGAGCATGAAGCAGATCATTCATCAATAAATCTATTAAAGCCCCACAGCCCACACAGTAGAGCTGAACCGTAATGTTGTATCAGTCTGCTCGGCACAGTCAAATCAGGTCAACTGGACTTGACCTGAGTCAGGTCGAGTGTTTTGGAGGACGTTTCACTGATGACTAGGCTAACTAGTCTCACTGTTACACATAACAATTGTACAGTTAATCCAAACAAGGATCACTGCTTTACTGCTTGTTGAGGTCAATGAATGCCAGTTCTGACAGCAAAGAACAGAAATCAGAGGCTATTATGAACACTAACTCACAAAAACCTGGCAATAGAAGATCGGAAACCATTTCCTGGTTTAATGAGTCGATGCCTGCTGTGACTTTTAGAAGCTAGAGACAGAACACCAAAGGTGACTTGAGGTGCTGACACGCAAAAGTGGGAGACACACCCGCTCCTGCAAGTTATGTTCCCTACTATCCCTTTATGAGCACAGTGTGTCTTCATTTGACGGCCACCTCAGTAGAATAAGCTTGAATCGTCACAATTTGGCTTCTTGAACATAAAAATGAGTTCACTGCATTGGACTCAGACGACCTCCACAGTCTCAGACCTCAGTCCTTTGTGGTGCTGTGAATGCACCATCAATAAATCTGCAGCAACTCTGTAATACTATCATTTCAACATGGAAAAAAAGTCTTATGAATGTGTACAGACTATGATGTGAAGCATAAAGAACAGGATTTAACTCTATCCTAGCTTGGATATGGCTGCAGTGGGATAAGATGCAAATTAATAATATTTTGTCAACTTTATTGTCTGACTCATGTTTTGAGATTTGCACTGATTAATTACTCAGATATGTTTATTTCCCTGCTGGTTCTCGTCAAAATAACAGCACTCCCTGGTGCTGCACAGAGCTGTAATCCATATACCACGCTGCAAGCCCAGATGCAAAGATAAATGTTTGAACAACTTGGTGTCATTGAGACGATGCACTCCAGGACTCGGGGATCCCTCGGCTGCTTATTATCTAGATATATCACACCTCAGGGAAGCAAGATGAGCATTAAATCAAGTGAAAACGAGGTTACCTCGTTGTAAAAGCACTGGGCAGTTTCTGGAAAGAATATGCTGTTCTCTGCAGGGACAGGCTGTCTGGCTGGTGCACCTCAGGTGAACCACACATTACATCAACATGAGTGTAATGAACATTATTTCCCCATTGAGGTCGCTGTCCTCCTCCTCCTCCTCCTCCTCCTCCTCCTCCTCCTCCTCCTCCTCCTCCTCCTCGTGCTCCCTGCAGCCTCCTGCTGTCCGTCTCCATCTCCTTGAAACCTTATCAACTAAAGTCATCTGTCGCTGTGGATGGAGCGATGCTCGCACGGGAGACATGAGCTGAAGCAAAGTCTGAGTTCACCTGGATCCGCCTGCTCTCTACCAGAAGGACGGACTACGTTCAAACAAAGGAGTGACGTAATCTGCTCCTTCTGAAGTGAAATAATTAATCAATAGAATAAAGATCTGTAGCAAACAGCTTACAAAACAGGGGATGATGTCAGGGCGTGACCTTTCACCCATTGACCCACAAATATGCAAATAATGTTGTTTTTAATTGATGGTTAAATGACGGATAAATGTTTTTGTTATGAATAAATTAATCCAAGAATGTATTTTTTGACATTCAATCGGTGAATTCGGGGTATTCCAGCATGTTTTTCTCAGCTTTTTTCATGCAAATTCGGGACTGCAGCAACGCCTCACGACTTGTCTTTTTTTCCCAGAGTGCCGTGCGCTTGGGGTAGTCGTGCACAGACGTCATAGATGTATGAAAGTAGACTCATGTGTACTTCTGGAGCGTGTTTAGTGTCGCCGCCATGTTGGATGAGGATCTTCTCAAGTGGTTTGGTTTGTTACAAACGGAATGCTTTTGTGCACTGAAACTATTTTATTTATCTATTTATTTATTTGCCCTGAATCAAAACAGCATTTTTAGGTTAATTATTCAGGTCACAACAAAATTATTTATAAGACACTTTCTATTGTCTAAATCAGTTCACAATTTACTCAGTATAGAGCACATGAATGAATGCACCGTTATGAATGAATGCACCGTTATGTTTCAATAACTATCCTAATCATCTGAAATCCTTCGGTTTTTCTCTCTTCGAGAATGAACAACATCTTGAGCTAAAATCCTTGGAAAGTTGCTGTTTTATGAGCTACACTTCCATCATTTGACTGTTTCTTGTTTGTTGAAACACTGACAAAGCACACATTTCAACTTGGTTCTTGAGTTCCTGAATCATCTTCAAACCCAACACCTGCTAGTGCTGCACTCAAGACCGTAACCAGGGAAAGACAAGACCAACTTGAAGCAGTTGAGTTCAAGTTAAACAGAGAGTAAAACAGAGAATCATCAGACCAAGACTTTTACCATTTGAGACCTGGATTTTGAAGATGTTCTAACCTACTCGTACTAACAGCATCTTCAGCACAAAACGCGTCTATTTCTACGGGTCTATGTCTAGTGATAAGAGTCTACGTCTACAGCCATAGGTCTATGTCTACCTATATATATCTGTGCTGTGGCGTGCGCGCGCTGTCTGTGGTGCTGAAGCTGCGCGTGCCTCTCGGGCTGCTTCCAGAGATCCACCCCGAGCATCCTCCGCTCCTCCGCTCCACCGCCGGGAACCTCTCACTGGAGGCGGGGGCTTTCAGCTTCCCCCCCCACCGCGCTCCTCTTTCACCGCGGCCGCTCTCCGCGTCTCCCCCCGGTGGATGCAGCGACCCGGAGCCGTGCGCGGGGCCGTGTTCCTCCGGGCTCGTCGTCTCTCCGGTGCCGCCGCCGCCGCCGCTCCGTCCCGCATCCTTTATGCACAGCACGCTGCTCTGGTCCCCCTCGACTGAACACACCGCCGTGTCCGAGCAGCATGGCCCGCTGCGGCCGCCTTCACTGAGCGACATGGAGGCCAAGCAGCACCAGATAAAGACGCTAAAGAGCTACCCGGAGACCGGCGGCCGGAGCCTGGCTGCAGCCGCCGGAGGAGACGGCGGCGGCGGGCATCGAGCCGGCTCGGCCGAGATGGAGATGGAGACGAAGATCCAGAAAGCCATCGACTTCAAGGCGGAGGGCAACCGCTGCTACAAGGAGAAGAAATTCCGGGAAGCGATCGGCAAGTACCACCGGGCGCTGCTGCAGCTGAAAGGCGTGCATGTGGTGGACGGGACGACGGGCTCCGAGGTCAACCTGCTGAGCCAAGCCGCCGCCAAGCTGACCGAGGAGCAGCGGAGAGCCGTGGAGAGCACCGAGATCGAGTGCTACGACAGCCTGACAGGTGAGCCGGTGCTCCCGGTGCTCCCGGCGCTCCGCCGCCGAGGACTGCTGACACCGCTGTTCGCTCCGGTTCAGCGGGTTCACCCGTGCGGCTCGGAGCTTGTGGTTGTTTCTGCAGGAGCGGGGAGCCTGGCCGGGGCACAAAAACCACACAGATGCCCAGATTGCATTGGAAGTGTTAAATATATTTGCAACATTATTGCATTTTTTTTCAGTCCAGATAAACAGTCTCACAAAATATCACAATCTAAATGAGAACTTCTGATCCTCGTCGTGCCAGTTTCGGGCTCTCAAACGGTCAGTGTGCCAGCGCTTTGTTGCTCACCCCTGCTTCATCATTATGTCACTGTAGATGAGGACCTCTGATGAGTGTAAGAAAGAAAAAAATCCCACAATGAATAAATAAAATCAAGGCCAGGAGCTTCATGTTTTATGGGATGTAGACATGGTTTTTCTTATGCATGAGACAAGTTCATCTTGATGTCACATCAAAATTCCACTCGGGCTGTAAGGAGAGAGGTGATGTAAGGCTGTGTGGTGTATGGCACCGCTTACTACCGGGTTCATGGGGCTCTTCATCACTGTTATATCACTGTAGTTTTCTGCTCTGTTCCATTCCATTCTATTTATACCAGTAACTGCATTTAGTTACAGCGTGTCAGTGCTAATGAGATACACCAGAAATAAGGCAAACTATAACAAAAAAGGCTTGAAGCATGGCTGTAAAATTAGACACAGTGAACTGGAGCTGCAGCTGGTGAATATTAATTATCCTTTTCAGTCAATTTCCTCTTCACACACGCAGGAAAAACTGAGCAGGATTCATCTTTTTGAAGCATAGGATTTCCTCAGACTGTTATCACTTTTTGAAACGCTTATTGATTTTAATAATGATCTGAAGTAGGGGAAAACTGTAGTGAACAGTTTTCAGATATGTTGCTGACAGCTGATTAATCCAGTGTTTTTCCAAGGCTGTTTTTTTTTTATAACCCCACTTTCCTGCAGGTTTTATATCTCCCAGCTAGATGAAAAAAAAAAGCAGTCAAAATGTGGTTTCATTTCATGATGCATCATGATGCCTCGTTTATCTGAGACGGGTTAACTCCAGCTTGAGTTCCACACAAATCAAAATGCTGGCCATGATGCTATTAAAGCGTCTTGTCATTTGATACCAAATCTTGAAACCTAATGAGTAAATCTCATCAGCTGCAGTGAGTCAATAAGCGTGCAGCATGCTTGTACTGAGATCTAATAACACAGTAATTGGCTGTCTAATGTTACATGTTGTAAAGGCGCCACTGGAAGACATAGCACTCCTCTCAGAGGCAAGGCTCGCGCGTGTGTGTGTGTGTTTAATATTATCAATTTTTAGTGAAAACAATAGTGATCAGGATTAAAGTGGAGTTTTATCCAAGAATTGTTTAATGTGATCTGGAAGAATCAAATACCAGCTTCTAGTTTAATGCTGGACAACTGAGACATTCCCACACTATAAGATGTCATTGCTTTTAGTTGCTGGGATCTATCAGCAGTGAAAACTCTTCTCCTGGTACTTGGATGTTTTTAATATAGAGTTTTAATATTAGAGATTTATTTTGCCGTTTGGACCCAGACCTCAGATTGTGAATCACTGCTCTGAAAATGCAGTGTAGTCAGTGTCTCTAATATAAGAAGAAACTATCTCAGTTGAATGAAGTGTTTGAGCTCATGTCCATGCCATGTTTTTCACTGTACAATACAGAACAGATTTACCCTTTACAATATCACGCAATTTGTGTTTCCTCTTATGTAAGTTTGATTCAAACCTCTGACCAGTCCAGGTAAGAATGAATTGTATGTTTTACTACTGTAGTTATAAAGCTTTGATATATTATTTAAATCATTATATATATTTTTTTGTTTAGTTTTTGTGTCCACCCCCTTTTATCCACCCTGTTTAGCATACAATGGCAGCCTAGTAATCGATAGTAACTCGCTCTCAGTTGCCTGGTTGTGTCTTTATGATATTAGGCCTAAAATGTTGTACAAAGTGATACCCAGTGATACCCAGTTGTACCCAGTGATATTCCGCCATGTTTGATGTGTGACTCCAGTTTCCAGTTCGTGCAGCAGACCCTAATGAATGCTGACAGCCGGAGAGAACTGATGATGATCGTGATTAATGACACATTAAGTGAAACTACAGCCTGAAACTACATCATGTCACCTATAAGACCTCGCATCTCCAGTAAATGTTGCGATTTCAGGACTGTGAGCGTGGCGTGGCTGCAGCGGCGTGGCTGCAGCGGCGCCGCTGCGTCTCGCCGCTGTCCCAACGCTGCCCGCCCGTCCTGCCATGATGCATTGAAGGTCGGCGGTTGTGCAGCCTTCAAAGCTGTCTGGAGCCCGAAGGATGGCCACTGTGGCGTGAAGGGAGGGAAGGTGGGGGGGAGGAACGGGGGAGAAGGAAGAGGGAAACAAGGAAGAAGAAGAAGAAGAAGAAGAAGAAGAAGAAGAAGAAGAGGACTGAAGTGGAAGTAGAAAATATGGGAGGAATGAGAGAAAATCAGGAAAACCAGAAAAGAGGAAAAGCAGGTCCGGAGAGGAAATGGAGAGAGGAACAGAAAGGGGGTGAGGAAGAGGAGGAGGAGGAGGAGGAGGAGGAGGAGGAGGAGGAGGGGACTGCTGGCACGCAACAGGGGGTCATATTTACCATGGCAACCATCACTCTGCCTTTTCCCTGACGCTGTATTGATACTGTCCATGCCCTCCCCTTGCTGATGCTGCAAACAGGAGTGAGGACACACGCGCAGTCGCGCACACACGGAAGCGCACAAAGAGACCCGACACCAAGCGCTCATTAGCAGCCCTGAGTCATTAAAATCAGCCCTTTCTACTCATTCCACGGTTTAATGGACATGGAACAATAGGCACTTCAGCGAGATCACGGACGGTAATATGAACGGTCAAGTTTCTACAGAGTGATCCCCAACAATTATCAAGCTAATTATGTAGGATAGATTATGTAGTTGTAATTCCTCACCTGAGGTAATCAAACTGACATAAGATATTTCATCTACCGATGCAAACTTTGACCAGATCCTCACAAAAACATCTTCTGTACGATCTAAAGAGCTCATAAACATCCAATGGGTGCAATATTTGTATTTATCCTTATTAATAGCGAAAATATCAGTGTGTGTGTGTGTGTGTGTGTGTGTGTCTGTGTGTGTGCGTGCATGTGTGTGTGGTTGATTATCTACACACCACATCCCTGCTGATTTGCAAAGTGAGTTTAATCACTGCGGCTGTCTGCTCTGCATCCTGCCACTTCATTTATCCACAATCCCCTTAATTTCACCTTAAGTCCCTCGAAATTCAGAGCTTTCCGTCATGTTGTGGTCCCCCCCCCCCCCCCGTCTGCCTTCATTCAGTACTCTGTGAGAACAAATCTCATAAAAGCTCTCCTTCTACCGCCACTAGTTTCTCCCGAAGGCGGATATATTTCACAAACCTCCTACTCTGACACAGGTGCTTTCTTTATGAACAGCCAACATGAAGAAACTGTGTATTTATAGCAAATCCAACGTATGACGGAGCATTTCTGCGCCGTGTTGATATTTTGTATGCCTGTGTTTTTGGACGATAAGAGAGGAATTCATGTCAGATACTGGCAAGAACTCAAACCTCACAAGGCCATTTTGATTACAGAAATAATGTGAACCATGCATCCACCTCCAAACTGTGACCAACGTAGAGCCCCGGGTCAGTGAGCTGACCCCAGATGGCTGTGGGCAAGAACAGGGTACACCTTGAAAAGGTCAGCAGTCCATCACAGAGAGAGCACTGCCAGTGATGACTTGGTCATTTTAAATACAAGAACGAATCCGCCTTTAGAATCTATTGAATTATGTCACAAACTGTTATTGATGGAGGGTCTCCGGGGGCTGAAGTCCTGCCGGGACTGACCGGGTGCACACAGTCAGCTGTGCGTCTCCCCCGCCGGTGTCCCAGTGTTGTGCTGGGCAGACGGTGGTCGCCGTGGTTATGAGTGAGGAGCTGCTCTGTGATTGGCCGGCTGTCTTTGGCTCTGACGTATGACAAGAGAGCAACAAGCTGGCAGGGCCAGTCACACATGTGAGTGTGATTACGTGTCAGCAGCTACATGTGTCACTTTGTGCATATTTACAAGTGTGTGTGTGTGTGTGTGTGTGTGTATGTGTGTGTGTGTGTGTGTGTGTATGTTCAGTGCTGTTCCTCCTCTACACATTGCTGAGATTGCTGATTTGGCTGAAGAGAGTGTATTAGTGTGCAGGTGCTTTTTATCCGCCGGTGTGTGTGTGTGTGTGTGTGTGTGTGTGTGTGTGTGTGTGTGTGCTCCTTATCTTCCTGACTTTATTGCGACGGTGACAGGATTTTCCTGTGTCTGGCACCAGTCGAAATGAAAATCCAATGAAGGACAATGAAATTCGATCAGGTTGAGCTGAGAGGAAAATACAGCACACTCAGTATTTCAGATTTCAAATCATGGAATTCAGTACAAAGCGTATGAGGAGCCCAGGATGAAATTAATCAGTTAAGTCACCCTTTTTTTTATTTGAAACAGTTTAACTGAACAGTGCATTGACCAGCAACAGCAAATAAATACATTGGGTTTTTTTTGTAAGAAAAGCATGCAGAGTGGCGGTAACTTCATTTCCAGCCAGTGAGCTAGACGGCGGTGCAGTGGCTCGCTGTCTCTGGGCTCGGGGCCTTTTTGTGTTTGTGTGCTCTCCCGGTGCGTGGGTGGATTTTCCCTCGGCGCCCTGGTAAAAATGTACTTTTTTTAGCTTAATTAGTGACTTTAATCTGACAGCGGATGTAAATCTGTGATCGTCTCCCCGGGTTTGACCCACGATGAAATGGCGACCTGTGCAGAGCGTCGCCCAGCTGCCTGGGAGGGGCTCCGGCCACACGATCGAAGTTCGATCAGTGGATTTAGAGGATATGAGTGAAAGATTGTCATCTCATACACTCCAATATGTGTGTTTCTTTTTTAATATCAAACTCAAGTCAAGAATAGAGCACAGAAGTCACCTAGCAGTGATATTTCCGGACAGTGAAAAACATTCACCTGTGTGTTCATGAGACACTGAATTTATTTCTCAAAACATTCTCATTTTCGGTACTATTTGGTGACTTTTATTCAATTCATCAATCAAAATAACTCTTTAAAACTCTTTATAACTTTAATAGGTGTGTGGTTATGGTTTGCTTTCTCAGAATTGTTTCTTATTTTTTTGTGTATTTAGGAATTATATGTATTTGTGTCATATTTCTAATCATCTGCTCTTATTTTGTATTATATATTTTGTCTTTCCACTTTATTATTATTCATTATACTTGCCTGATTTTTTTCCAATCCATGTTTTTTTAAAATAGTTTTGAAAAATTATTCTTTTGCCCTTTTTCAGAAACCCTGAGTTCTCGTTTGCAACTTGTTTATGGTGTTTTTTTTTTTTAATTTAAATTACATAATCCTGTTTCATCAAAGCACTGAATCTGTGTGTTCATGGTGGTGTATAAATGAAGTTACTGTTCATTCGTGGAGTGACTCAACTGAGATGCAGAACACAAGAGGGAAGCGGATTTTTGTAAAGAGAATTATGTGATTATTTTACCGCATGCAGAGTCAAACGTGGTTTCACCACCTGATTCCGTCCTCGCAGATGGACGGTGGACGTTCTATTTTCCGGCCTCGTTAAGGAGATCTGGAGGCTGCGCCTCCCTGCAGGCCCGCATCTAAATAGGCTGTGCTGCCGCCGCTGCTACAATCTGCGTCTGTCGCAGTTCACAGCGGTGCAACATGCAGGCTCAAGGCAGGCTGTCTGTCATCCATCAATCCACCCACCTCCTCCACCACCAGCACTCAGCGAGGCCCAAACAGAAATAACGACCGAGTCTCCGCTTTGGGTGCTCATTTTCCTGATATTGATCATGCAGCGGCACTTTGACCGGCCGCGGTTTGTGGAGTTTTAATAAGTTCAACTTGCATCAGAGTGTTCGCAGAGGATGAAAGTGCGGGAGAGAGCGATCGGCCTGACTCTTCATTAACTCCTGCTCGCTCTGATCTCCTTCTGAAATCTCCCTTTGTTCCTCCTGACCGGCTCAATCTGCGAATGAGTCATAAGTCGCAGCCTTGGGAGAGACGCAGCAGGGGGGCGGCGAGCAGAATTGTTTGTTTCGTAACAGCGGCCACCTTTTTATTCAACCGCTGCAGCTCGCAGCCGCTCTGCTGGCAGCGGTGATGATCCAGCAATTTCCACCCACTTCTCACATTAAAAAAAAAACTGTTAAGGGAAAGAAAATAAAAACACAAACAGTTTTCATCTCGAAGAACAAACAAAAGGAGCAGTCTTTTGTATATAGACGCTGGAGCGTTTATCGTATTGGATCATATGCTTTGCTTTCGCTTTGCACGGCATCTTTTGACAGCTATGAGTAGTGAGAAGGCCAGCGTTTCTCATTTGTAGACCAGCTGTGCTGTTGCACCTTAAATAATCTCATCCTGCCGTCATCATTTTGTAAAATAGACTCAGTATTTGTTTATGAATCCTCGCGAAGAAAGAAATATGCTTCAAGCTGCTTCTAGGAAAGTACAATCACACCAGTTCAGCAGCAAGAATTAGTTTTGTTTATATAATGTTGGAGTTTAAAAGGAAATCAGAAGAGTTTTTTTTTAATATAAGAACAATCAGGTAAGAGTTACATCAGTGATGCATAGTCGTGAGAAACCACAGCTGCCTTTTCCCACCCAACACAACCCTGGAACCACTCATAGCTAGTTTACTTCCTGATTCTGATGACTTTACAGCTCTCCATGTCCTCCGTCTGCGCTCTAGGTTCACTTCCTTCCTCACACGTTCCAATCGATGTGGAGATGCTGGAACTGCATTTGAATAACATCAAGTAGACTAGTGATTTTACCAGTCCGCGCTCCGGAACAGTCAATGCCTGCTTACCACGGCAAGATAGAGTAGAAAACCTCCCCCCTTTCATCTCCTGCCAGCTCAGTCACAAGGGGACGTGGTGGAGAACATGAGATAAAGGCAGAAAAAGAGCGAGCCGGAGAAGAAACGGGGGTGAGAAGAAATGTGAAAATAGAGGGGTTAACGTGAGGAAAAACCTCGGTTGTGTAAGAGGCTGGGAGCAGACTTGCTCGGTGCTTCGGAGAGCAGAAATAAGCTATCTGTGGCGTGCTGGTACTGTAGGAGGATGAGGAGAGAGACCATGCGAGAGTTAGAAGGGGGATGGGAAAAGGTTTGGTTGGTGTTTTTCCTCCCTCTGTGCACGTCTGCTGTTAGAGAGACGGCCAGAGCAGAGCCATGAAGCCGCGGAGTGCCAGAGCTGCAGATGGCGCGGCGCTGCTGTCGGGGGTACGACTGGCACTCCCTCTACTGTACGGTCATACTGTACCGCCCTCTATACCGTCCAGAGATGGAGGAATCTGAAGGTGGGGTTAGTGAGAAGTCATGGATGGAGGGAGGGAGGGGGTGAAACCAAAGGGAGGAACCGGACAGGAGCCTTGAATATGATCTGATTATAAAACGGGGTTTTTGGAGCTTCCTTTGTATTGTCGAGGATTCTTTCCTTTTTTTTGTTTTCTCTCCACTGCACTGAGAAATCCAATTCAGGCCAAACAGATTTATATCACAACTCTGACAGGCCCATATGACTCCTGTCACAAGAGTAAATAAGATTCAGCCATTTGTCAGGGAGGAAGGGAAGAGGGAGGGCACGCATGGCGAGCTGAACCGAGAGGACAAGGGAGAAATGAGAGCTTTCAGCCTTTAGCTGGAGTTAAAAAAATGTATTTTGTTTTATTGTTTCATTAAATTGTAGCATGGTGAAGACAATGGATGATTTCCTAATAACACCAGGGTGAACATCATAACATACAGTGACATGGAAACATGTGAAAGGCAGTTTTCAGTTGGATAGGGTTTTGAATTCGAAAAAGGAACAGACTCAGTCAGAAATTAATTTTATCATAGAAAGAGAACAACTTAATTTCATTTTGGAGTCATTAATAAACCTAAATGTATTTCAGTCACTGGTTAGACCCCAGAGCTTCATGTATAGGTGTGTGTTGGTTGGTTGGTTGATTGGTTGGTTGGTCTAATTTGTTCATCCATAAAATCTTAAAGTATATCAATGGAAATGATAAGAGCCTGAACAGTTATCTGAGACATACAACTGTGATTGCTTTTGAGTGTGAGAGCAAAGTCACGTGTTTGTAATTTCTTTATGACTTTTTTTTATCCAGCTGCTTTCTTTATCCAGCAGTTGTGTATATACATAAAAAATTATATGTATATATATATATATATATATATATATATATATATATATATATATATATATATATATATATATATATATATATATATATATATATACATATATATATATATATATATATATTAAGAAAGAAATGTGGAGATGATCTCAGTATGTGGGCCACATTTCCATGAAAGTGCGTGTTTGTGATAGGTTTACTGGAGCTCTCGCTCCTCTTTTCAAATCAAATCCTTTGCTGATGTGGGCTGACAGTTGTGTGGCGTGATGAATAAATTGAATGTGTCCGTCAGAGCTCTTTCTGGTCAGTAGTTGAAAGTCGTGGCTCGAACACAAACCCTTTCCTGACACCCTGAGAGAGCGAGCGAGAGGGAGAGCGAGCGGAATAGGAAGACAGACTGAGAAATCCAGAATATCTCCCCTCTGTAAGCCACCAGTAATGAGAATTTGCTGAACTATTTGTGCATATCTAACACCCCTCGTGCTCTGCTGGACGGTGCAGCGTAAACCAATTCACCGCTTAAAGTCATCTGCAAAGCTCCGCACCGATAAAAAAGAAAAGCCATGCTGGCTGCTATCGGGAGTTTTCCCTGCTCAGCCCGGTCCAACCTGACAGTGAATGCTTTATAACACGCCTGCCAGAGGGTGACATTGAAAACTCGTCCTTGTTCAACCCTGTTTGTGGAGGCAGTGAGATGTTAGAGCAGCGGTGAGGCTGCTTTGCTGATCCAGCACTCAGGACACTGAAGGATCTTTGACAGATTTAATTCCCCTGCAGGGTCGTTTCATGCTGGAAAAGACAAATGAAATTATAAAGCATTTGAAAACACATCAGTGGAGATAAAACTAGCATGTTACTAATGCGCACATGCATTTTTGAATTTAACTCAAATGTACAACAGCTGCAGACGACATTTAAAATCCAACACTGAAAGTGGCCAAGTAGCAGGTGGAAGTTATTCTTTGGATGTGTTTCTTGTTTGGTTTACTATCAAAGAGCCACTTTTTTTTTTTTTTTTTTTAGTGAAGGATTGAATAGCTCTGCGGCGGAAATGTACCTCAGGCTACTGTCGCTGAGGAGGTTACATTTATAGGAATCAGATCATAAAAAAGACGAAGTGGAGCGTGAAAATGACAGAGTCATTAAGACAAAGTGTTCTGTTCGCTGCGCCACAGTCAGAACGATCACAGTAAGTGTCTCAGGAGAAATTAGGACTGATGAAGGAGTCTCATATATTTACCTGAACTGCCTCGACTCCGCTCCCATAAACTTCATTCTCCAAGTGAAACTGTGATTCTCTGGAGAAAACAAAGGATCGCTACTTTCAAAAGCCCACAGGTTCCTTTTGAAGTTTTCATTTCACTCATAATTGGCCCTGCTTCACCCGAAAGACCCACATGAATGCACCAGGGAGCATCTGTTCGTCTCTTCACATTTAACCACAGAAACAGCCCAACAGCCATCAACAACCACAACTGCAAAACTTTTCTCTGTGAATGTGTCACTACACACTGAGAACAGAAAAACTTCTGAAGATTTGTGTATGATATTAACATTATTTTGTGTGCTTTGTGTAATTCTACACTTTTAATATAATCGAACAATTTCAATCAACGTTCATCAATCAAAAACATTGACGAGAGGATAGGATCCATCATGGCTTCCCGTCAAAAACTGTGGAGTTTTAATGTTCTTCTTGGGCCTTTGTAGGCTTGCTGCTGGCACTCTGACTTTCTTCCACAATCTAAAGACTGTTTGATTTATTGGTGACTCTAAATTGTGCACACATGTTGGTTTCACTGATTCAGATTTGAGGACCGTGCTGAAATGAGGAGATTCATCAGAATGAGATACTTCAGGTGACTTCCTCCCTCGATGTTTGGTCGGTTAACGCGCAACTCATAATTGGCTTTTGCAGTGTTTGTGTCTCTCCTGTAGAAAATCATTTGAACAATTCAATTCTCAGCTTGTTGGTGCTTGGCAGTAGATCCATATTGTCCCCTGCTGGATAATATCTCTGCACTGTTATTTCCTGTAGCCTTGCTCCAAAGAAGGTCTCAACAGAAGTTGCTGCGCAGTCCTGTGTCATTTAAAACAAATAATAATAATAAAGCACAAGCTTTAGCCATTAATCTTCTTCAGATGCTTAGTCAGAACGCTTCACCACCTCACTGATGAAGCATGACTCCATGAAAATCTGAGACAAACCACTTGGCAGGTTCCTCTGGTTTTCATTTCTCTCAGCTGGAAACACACTGAACCCTTTCCTCACATCTGTTGTACACGGATGACCCGAGTGACGGTGGAAAGATAAAGAAAGTGCTTTTGCACAGTCAGACACGGCATTGATTTCACTCTGCGGTGTTTGAGTTGAGCGTGGTTGGTCAGAAGTGAGGAGACCAGCGTGCTTGACAGCAGCAGAAGACGGAGGCCAAAGGATCTGCTGAGCAGGAGACGAGAGTCTGCCTCGGTCCGCGGATGACTTCACCGGTTAGATAATGGCCTGGCTTCAAGCCGCAACCGAATTACATCCCTGTCCGGGAGTTCAACTCCAGATAAAACCTCATAAATGTCTTTTTCATGCTTTATTAAACTGCACTTATCTGCCGTTTCAGAGCCTGTTTTTACTCATGATGTTACAAGCAGCAAAGTCCCGGGTTTTCACTTCGCCTTCAGACACAAGATAAAAAAAAAAAACATATCAGCAAAAGAAATTAGCTAAATAAAATCAAGGCAAGATAAAGCGCTCTTCACTTCCTCTACAGGTGTCAACAAACCCTAGAACGACCTGCTGCTGGTGGTACAGACTGAGGGAAATGCTGGGAATTGCCGCCTTCAGTAAAATGCATCAGATGATTTCATGCCGGCCAAGTCATCAAGGCGATAGCTTCCTCACTTGTATAAATATTTAAGCAGATGAGCATTAATCCTGAGTCAGGACTATTTTTGGAGAGTGAGCAAAAGTGCATATTAAACAATGTGAGGTAGGACAGGAGCACATCCGGGAAGAAAAAAAAAAAGTGATATGCAAGGCAAGAGCGTGTGGGTGAAGTGATGCTTGAGATTTGAAACTTCTGGTCTGTTCTGGAACAAAGTCAGAACAACAAACAATGGGGCTTTTCTCTCCTCTGCTCTTCACTCTGCGAGATCTAACAGAATAATCTGCTTCCCTGATTTGCTTTCACTCGCAGGATCAATGCTGCACCGTGGGTAATCCCTGCAAATACGTTTGATTTCCCAGCAGTTGTCGGTGTCATGAGGTTACCAACATGCCGGGGACATCTGGAGGGGGGGCGTGATTAATGCTGTCAGGCTGGAAAATATAATGACAAAGTACATACTGCAGCTTGGAAGCACAGGTTTTGCTTTTGAAGATACAGTCAGTCAGATAGTGTGTCTGTCTCCCTGCAGCTGTTTGGGTTGGTTTTGCACAAAGGCTGAAAAAAACTAGGTGAATCAACAAGTCTTGTTCAGATGTTTCTGCACATAATCCACATGTAAAAACACAGATCAAAACTTTCATGGATCATCATTATTGGTATGTTATTAAGACCAACAGTCATCCTGACTGCTATACCACTGGAATACTACAGAATGATATCAAAGTCCATTTATCTATAAGTCATACATGATCGATCATCTTTACCGTGAGGCTCAGATTCACATCGTTCAGATAAACTCATTGTGTTCCATTAATTGTGTTGTTATAGATTGTGTTCCAGATGAGTAAAGTGTTTCTATTTATCTCCGTATCACTACAATGCAGCACCAGGCTGGCTTTCATCCGCACTGGCCTGATGGGAAAATGAGCTGCTCAGTTAGAACCGATGATTTGTTACATTTAAGATGACAGATTAGGTCTGGGTTCCTCGTGATTTTGCACAGTACGTGTTCCCACTTACTTTTAAATCGTGACACTTTATAGGCACTTCAAGGATTTGATGATATCAACAACATCCCTACTTATGTATTCAGAATTAGAAAAAGTGGAGTTGAAATGTGGCCATAATGAGAATCTATAAACGAGACTGCAGCAGATGTTAGGTAACTGCTTTGGTTCTTGCGCTGAAATGACCATATTTATCAGACTGATATCGATTCCCTCATCTTATCCTGGACACAAACCCGAATTAGTTAAACCCTGAACTACTAAACCGACCCTTTATTTATTTGAGTGTCATGATGAAGACCTCCAGTTCAATCAGGCCTCTGTCACATAGAATTCCCTCTGACATGCACTCAGGTTTTTGAAGAATCACCAGAGTTGTTGGAAAGGCGAAGTGGCCGTCTCATTATGAGGCTGGTCCCAGCTCTCGCCGTTTGAAACGATCCCCACAGGAGCCCTACGGTGGTCTCAGACACTCAAACAGCCACGGAGGAGCCATAAGATGGAGCAATTATGGAGGGGTTTTTTGACACCATATGGAGCTGCATTAGTCTTCTGCTACAGTGACACACAATCAAAGAGATCATCTGCTCGGCTTGTTTAAAGCAAAATGTTATTTAACGACAAGATGAGCTTTTATCGCCTCGGTGTAATAATGAATCACAGAAGTCATTATGTATATTTCCTCTGAGGGGAATCGCCTATTTTATAATCCTTCTGTCACATTTTGAGTGATACAGAAGAGCTGCCAACCTCGTGATTCAGAACGTTTTTGGGAGTGACAGCTTCATCGAGACAGCTTTCAGAAGAAGAGATTATAAAATCAAACCTTACTGATCCCCAAGAAATTCGGCATTGTAGCTCAGCAAGTGGACTTGAGAAACTGGTCATCAGGGAAATGTGGAGAAAAGATAATTAACCAGAAATTAATTGTACTGTTATGTGAGGAAAACCGGGCAGTTCATAACAACAATAATACATTTTACATTAAGGTGTCTTTCAGGATATACAATGACAGTCTACCCATCCATCCATCTGCTGTGCACACGGAGGGATGAAGCAGACCTGAGAGAAGGCCGACAGCGATCTAGAAATAGCACTGAATGCATGAAGCAGAAAGTGCTGCAGTTTCCAGACAATCCAGAGTATTTGACCCACTGTAGCAGAGATGAAATGTAGACAGAAAAATGCAGAAGGATGAAAAAGAGAAAGCCAGACTATACTGCGACTGGCTGCAGGTGAAAGTGGACTAAACGCTGTGTCACGTCAGTGCAGATGAACCATGATGGCAGAGCGAGCGCTGAACTGTGGCCCCGACTCTCTGCAGAAGACATTTGCGAAAATGCTCTGGGTGGAGCTATTCTTAGTTGGCCTGGAGAGGCCGAGAGCCGTGACGTCTCCGTCCAGGATCACGTTCGGCTTTAAAAACACATGCACCATGCAATTTGGCGACGATGATTTGGCATGGCTCGTTTGTCTCTTTAAATAAGTCCTTTCCAGCGGTTTGACATTGTTTAAAGAGGCTGCAGTGAAAGACGAGACGAGGGCTGCACAGGGACACATAAAGGGAGAACCGGAGGAGCCGTAAATGAAGGGGGCCAAAGATGGAGGCATCTTCAGCTTAAATGGAGAAAAACCAGGAGCATGGGAGAAAGAGAGAGGGAGAGAGAGAGAGAGAGAGAGAGAGAGAGAGAGAGAGAGAGAGAGAGAGAGAGAGAGAGAGTGATAGGTCTCTCCATCCATCATTATCTTCCCACAGAACTAATTACAAGGTGATGGACAGCAGACTAATCACCAGGGCCACCGGTGGCTTTAAATCAGCTGGATGGCGGTGTGTGTGCCACAGCTGGTGTGACAGAGAAGGACGGAGGAGAGACGCAGGGACACGAGTCCAGAGGGACGCTGAGCTCAAACACCTGCGAGGCCAATCAAGTGTATTATTATGGCACATTCTGTGCACAAACCAGTGCGATATGCGTATCGTAATTTTGATCATTTTGCTGCTGTGCAGAGTGAATTACTTTAAACAATGCATATAAACACAAGACAAGTGCAGGGATTAGTTAAAATTATGACACAAGGAATGCCTGCAAGAGAAGAATAGATACAACACAGTTTATCCATCTTTTCGTTTGTTTTTTTTGGCCTGTGGGAGGATACCGAAGAAAATCCATCCACACACCAGAAACTGCAGACCTCACATGGGAAACCCCGGCTGCAAATTAAACCCACGGCCTTCTCCGAAAAGCAAAATATCAATTTAAACATTATGCGCAAGTCAAGTGTTTCAAGGGAGAGTTTTCAGAGAAACCTGTCAGATGGAGCGTAAGCTGCAGGAATGACCAGACAGCAGCTGGCAAAGTGCCTCATAGCTGCTTATTTACACAGCGCAAGAAATAGAAGGACTTCTTTGAGAGGATGATAAATAAAAAAAAAAAAAAAAAGAGAGAGAGAAATGAATAAAATTATATATAAGCATTTCACAAACGGCACGGAAATACTATATGTTCAGTATTCGTTTATTTCATTGTTGTAACAAGGCTTCTCGGCACCAGAAAAGCCTGGTTCTTTCCTTTTTAAATGACACCACGGTTGAAATCTGAATATGTGGGTTGCTTTCATGAAAAAATTGTCATATTTGTTCTGCAAATATCAAGCAGCATCTGTTTGTTGTTAATTTATTTACTTTTTAAGTGGATTGGGCGATCAAAATCTGAAGGAACAAAACATATTGGCAGTTTGTTCTTTCAATGAACAGGAGGCTCAGTAGAGTCTGAAGAAGCGTACACGACCACCGCAGCCAGGCAGCTCTGCTTCGTCCTGGTCACCAGGATGGCCACGCCCTCTTGCTCACGTTGATCTCACACCTGTTTATTGGTGTAAAGATGTTTTCATTTCAAAATTTGGCTCACTCTGTATGAACACAACCCACAGACACTCTTTGCTCTTCATAGCACGAATGCTTGTTCTGCTCACACACTGCACCACTCAAAACATGAATTAAATAAATAAGCTTTCCATTGGGGTAAAGAGAGGGATCGGCAACTTTTATCAAAATGAAGCTATTCGAAGACTAATTTTAGTGATTTAACGGGTAACTGGTTCAGATGTGCTGAAAACTGTCGCCACTGAAATCAACGATTTATTCAATTTTGGAAATTGACTCACTACGAACCTCTGCTACAACAAAGAAATAATCTGTGAAAACCTGAGTTAATGAAACAAACAGGAAGGCTTCTGAGAAAAAAAATAGTATTTTAAGAAGTCTTTAAGGCAGGAGTTGAACTGTGTATTTTGATGTCTTTATTCGCTGACTGGGTAGCAGTGACTGAAGCTTCCTCTTCATGTTCTGCATCTGATAAGAAGGCGACAAAGCGAAAGCTCACACATGAATCTCTCTGCTCTTGTCTTCTGTGCGTCGTTTCCCTCAGCTGTCTTTGGATTTTTGTTTGGTTGCTGCTCTCTCTATCTCTGTCCTCCATCGCTCCCAGTCCCTCTTCTTTTCCTCTCTTGTTTAAAGCTCTGTTAATCTTTTATTTTTCAGGCTTTGGGACTCCATCTGATAAATGAACACATGCCTGTTTTCTTTATTCTTTTTTTTTTTTTCCAGACATGACGCTTGAGGCAAAGCAGCGGGGCTCCTGAGCATGTGTTAACCACTCCCACACCCCCACACTTCTCACAGCACACGAGAAACACAAGCGCACAGTCACATGAACACAGGCAGATGCATCAATACACATTTTCGCACTCTCACACTCCACACGTCTCCTCGGTTTGGAGGAGTGAATGCATTTTTAAACACCGCTCCCCTTTTGTTTTCGCCTTTCCTGATGTGCTGCACTGTATTGGGACAGATACGCAACCGGCCACTCATTTGATGTTAAAGAGAAGAAGATTCGTGTGTGGGTCAACCAATAAAGGATGCGATCTTATTTTACATTTAAAAATGTAAAAATCGTTTTCAGCTTGCAGTAATGAAACAGTCCGGTCTCCTAACGAGGAAAAGCAAAGAGGTTAAAGTCCTTTTGTTGCAGAAAATGGATTCCTCTTCTTTATTTCTCATATGTTAAATATTTCACAACCGTCTATTCGTGGGAGTTCTAATCTCTGCACCTGCAGCCTCGTCGCTGTTTTTTAATGCGGGACTCAGACAGTGAAGCCCTTTCAGTGATGGGGACACTCTGGCTCCAGTGACACTGTGTTCATCAGGCCTCTAGGTCCGTCCGTCCGTCCGTCCGTCCGTCCGTCCGTCCGTGTCCCTGCCCAACCTGCCCTGATGATCCCTGTCATTATCACACCCATAATGCATCTCACCACACTCTGCATTTCCTCTGGCATGCCATCCATCTGCCTAATGGGCCGGGAGGGTGGGGCCGGCCGGTCATCACTTGTGCACGCCGCTTTTGTGTGTTTATCTGCACACTGTGTCTATTTGTGAAGTCGCATTTAACTCATCCGCCAGCGATTGTGCTTTCTTGTCCAACACTTGTTTGTGTCACATGTGGAGCACATTTTACAGTCACCCGCCGACTTTTTTGTGCTATTCGGAGAGTTTGTGTTCCGCGCACACTGGCGTGTCGGCGCCCGTATACTCCCTAACTGCATCAGCCATTAAGCCATTATGGACTGTAACTGAATACTCTGAGAGCTCTGCTGCCGTCCTCCGCTGGAGGCCGATGATGGATGGGCGTGCGTGCCGGGATGAGAGTTCTCCCGATGGTAGCCGGTGCAGATGCAAAAACAAATAAAGGAGCACGGAGTAGAGAAAGGTGCGCGGCGGCGGTAGAGGGTACCTGAGGTGAATCCCACCGTACCGACCTGAGCGGCCGAAGACGGGAAACAGCTTCGACCTTGCCGCTCCGCTCTGGAC
The DNA here is from genome assembly GCF_902148845.1 of Salarias fasciatus. NCBI lineage: Eukaryota > Metazoa > Chordata > Actinopteri > Blenniiformes > Blenniidae > Salarias > Salarias fasciatus. The sequence continues at coordinate 12,600,934 of NC_043758.1, read as the reverse complement.
CGACTCACTGAACATAAGAGGATTGTCAGGCTTGCTTTTGTTCCTTTTACTGTTAAAGGACTTGAGAGTACATCTGGCAAATAATGATGGAATTAGGACGTTTTATACGGCGCTTATGACAACTCTCATACAGATGATTGAGATTAGAGGGCTCCACAGAAGGAAACATTTTAAAATACACTCAGAGATAACATGCTCAAAGGACCAGATGGGCTGTTTTAGTTTTACTGCGCCAGAGCATAATTCATATATGCATGCCTGCGTGTGTGTGTGTGTATTTATGTGCAGTGTTTAGATGAGAGAGAGAGGGAGACAGAATTTTATAGCAGATTTTTTTTTTCCTTATAGAAAAGCAGAGTTGTAAGTCAAAATGCATAGATCTCTGACACTGCCACAGATCAACGCCAAAAAACTGCCCTCATCTCCTCCTCTATACATATTACTGCAGGAAAGTATGTGAATGATGTTTATCATGATGAGAATAGAATTAGATAAATTACTTTAAAGGACAATGTTAAACTCTATCTTTTGCCTGTAGGAATCAATATCGTTATGTGTTAGTCCTGAACATGGTTGAATTAATTGCTAAAAGGTCAATTAAAGAGACTGGCCGTCTCGTGTTGCCGGAGCGACTCATGAACACACTCTGCAACAGCTAACTGCATCATCCACGAAGTACCCAAAACATATTGATTATTATTGAAATAGTTTTTTCCCCCTCATAGCCACTATGAATTATTTAGTGTTTTTGCATAGTGAAGGATAGCGTGTGTGTGTGTGTGTGTGTGTGTGTGTGTGTGTGTGTGTGTGTGTGTGTGTGTGTGTGTGTGTGTGTGTGTGTGTGTGTGTGTGTGTGTCTTCGTGTGAGCGTTTGGCTCTTGCTCCCAGCTGGAGGGCCACTGACTGCTTTTAACGCCCGCTCCCTTCTTCTCACCTGCATTCTCCCACAGGACTTTAACCCCACGCTCACAGTCACACACACACACACACACACACACACACCTCCTCCTCCTCCTCTTCCTCTTCCTCTCCCCCCCGTCTCTCCGTCTCTCGCTCCTGACTCACCCTGCTAACAGTCCCTGACTCATGCTATTCACAGAGCTGTCTGTGTGTCAAGGGCAGACTCCGAGGGAGAAAGGGGGAGGAAGGAGTCAGACCAGGAGCCCTGCAGGGTACGGCTGTGAGACACACCAGGAGAGAGAGAGAGGGAGGGAGAGAGAGAGAGAGAGAGAGGAATATTTTGAGGTATAACGTCAGATAAAGGGAGAGAGAGTGGTGGTGGGAAAAAGGTAGAAGTGGTTGTGATCGCCAGAGGAATAGTGTTTGAGTGATCAGATATCTGAGCCATCAGCAGGCGTTTAAAAGCTTTGCTGGGCTAAAAGCTGTGTGTGTGTGTGTGCGTGTGTGTGTGTGCGGTTACTAATGAAGTTATTTTGATCTCACAGCTGCTGAGGACCGCTGCAGTGATCTCCAGGACTGATAACTGACAGCTTGACTGTTCACTGTTTCTCCTTTTATTTTTCAACTGGTTTAAGTTTACATCTCCTTTTTGGGATACGTGGAAAAATCTTTTTTTGCGTGTGTTTTCCCTCCATTTAGCCTCTATTTTACATGTGGAGCTCACCAGCAGCACACAGAGATGCGACTCTTCTGCCCCGGGGCTCAAACTGCTTGCACCACTTTTTGTCTTTTCTTTTCTCTCCGCTGTGAGACGTTGGTCGCGGCTATTTATAGTCGGCTCACTGCCACCCTGAGGAAGCTCTGTTCAGGCTAAATTTCACTGTGCCTCTATTAAAAGGCACAGAGTGGGGGCAGCAGCATGATATTCCCATCTTTGCTTCTCACTCGTGGGACCTGCTTGCCGTTCTAACTTCACTCGAGGTGTTTGAATCCACGAAATGACGCTGATGTTTCATGTGTATTTGCTTTAAAGCGTCTCTTCAAAGCACTGACTTGTTGCTCGTCTCGTCTCTCCACAGCTTGTCTGTTGCAGTCTGAGCTGGTAAACTACGAGAGAGTGAAGGAATACTGTCTGAAGGTGCTGAGCCACCAGAAAGACCACTTCAAGGCCATGTACCGGGCCGGCATCGCCTTCTACCACCTGGGCGATTATGAATGTGCCCTGCGATACTTGCGTGATGCCAAGAATCGTGAACCCACAGGTGAGAATGAACCGAGGGATCAATACCAAAGAGAAGCAGAAAGGAAGAAAACCACATGTCAGAACCCTCAAATCTGTAAATTAAGACTGATTTTAATATGTACAGTATGAATTACACATTTTGATAAGGTGATAATGATAGATTTATTATAAATATCTCAATATCGAACTGCCAAGAAGAATTCTTTGTGTTGTTTCATTACCAATGGATTCATATCATTCAAAGATAGACATTCTCAGAGATACTAACTAACATATCCTCATTATCCTTTCTTGCATTATGTCCCTTTTATATTTTGCATAGTTAAGAACATTGAAGTATGGGAAAATGATCAGATTAATCTGAATACAGAACTCCAGATTTCACCCCTTTGTCCTTTTCGTCAACATGTCATCAATCAGAAGAGCTGAATTTAGAGGGAAGAGCAGAAGCTTGAGTGTTAGATCCATGTTTCAGAGTTTTGACGGTGATGTCGCTTAAGTTTACTTTCAGAATTGATTGAATCTAAAGACCAAGACAGAACCAGAAAGCAGTAAACGACACCTGTAATGAAATAATTTCCATGAGAGACTCCAGGAATCTCTTCAAATCCTTATTCCCACTCAGTCTTATCAGAGCTCAGAGAGAATCTGATCTTTAATTCAACGTCAGCCTCCAGATCTGTTCCCCATGACGGTGTTAACCAACATGCAATGAGTTAATTTAAAGATTTCTCAAAGTCGTGATTCTGATGAATGAAGCAGTCACAGAAAAATCATGTTTAACTGAAGATAATTAATGAGTCAATTTGTCATAGTTGCTGGAAAGACTTCTTATATTTAGATGATCTGTAGAAAATATATCAAGAGGAGAAGACATGATAAATTGTTAAACTGAGTTTCACTGTGTGTGTGTGTGTGTGTGTGTGTGTGTGTGTGTGTGTGTGTGTGTGTGTGTGTGTGTGTGTGCACGTGCCATTCGCTCTGGTCTTCCAGCAGATCGCAGCGTGGTGCTGTACACACAAACAGCGGGTCAAAAAAATGTAAATAATAAGATAAAAACAACAGTGTATCTTATATTTAGTGCAAACAATGCAGTGTGTGATGATGATGATGATGATGATGATAATATGGAGAATGTGTGAAGTGTGTGCTTTTCGTGTGAGCTCAGCCTTTTCTCTAATGATCCAGTTGGCACGGCGAACAGCTGAGAACATTTATTGATCACCCACCAACTTGGTACTTTCGTAAGAAGCCGAGCACATGTGTGCTCCTGCGGCTGGGAGAGGCTCCAGCTCACCGAGGTCTCAGTTTGATGAAGCAGAAATACAGAACGGATGGATGAATTAAACATTAATCACGAGATTAGATAAACACCACAAGATCAAACATTTCTCCCACTAAACCTACGTCAGAACCGCTAATCCTCCAAAGAAGACATCAATATTAAATCAAGTAAATTCCTGAATAATTGAGGTGTCGTTCTTTTTGTTTGTGTTTGGGTGGCCGGGCTTTCGTGTGAACTGCACATCTGTAAGATGTTGTGGCTGAAAAGTGTTTCTTTACACACAGTCTGAAATCATGCTTTTAAATGCCAAAACTTCCAACGCTTCCTGTTTTCCTTCTGAACATTTCCGACGGGATTCATAGTGTTTCATATATTTCTTGCTTGTTTCTATGTTTTGAGATTAATCAATAATTTCGCTTTTAATTTGAATCTCTGCTTTGACAAATGTGTTGGTCAAGTGGAAGCTACAAATGAATACAAGCGGTGAATTCACTTCCAGCTGTTTCGCTTCATTGGGCTAATAAATGATCCCGTATCAACACAATGAGCATTTTGAGCATTGCCTTGATTTAATGTCCTCATTTATTGCCGGATTCGTCGGGCTGTTTGGATTTATGCTCTCGCTCGCTGCTTCCTGCCTCGCCGTGGTAACGTGAAGCGCGTTTCACCTGGGCAGTACAGAGTGAGGCAGAGGCGTGCCGAGCTCCACTGTCGATGAAGTGACGCTAAAATGCCCGTGCTCGCGTGAGAGCCATGTTAGTTTTTCCCAGAATGAGACGGTAACTCTTTGTCCCTCTGTGTGCCGCAGACACCAACGTGCTGCGATACATCCAGCTGACGGAGATGAAGATGAGCAAGAGCGGACAGCGGGAACGAGAGAGCGGCAAAGAAAGCCAGGGCTGACCCCCCCCCCCCCCCTCCCTCCCTTCACCTCCCCCAGCTCCCCTCCCTCTTCAACCCTGCGACCCCTCTCTGACCTTTGAACCCCCGGGCAGTCCCGCTCCGACCACCCCCCCCGCCCCTCCTCCCTGCTGTCCTCTGACTGCAGGCAGCAGCACAGACAGGACCGACCCAGTCACTCGCCTGCGGTGGACAAAAAACTGGACACATATCAAGTGCTGCCTGCAGGACCCCCGCCCCCCCCCTGCCCCCTGCTCTGTCCGTCCTCCTCTTCTCCCCGTTTCTCCCTCAGGTGCTGTGGTTCCTCTCCCTAGACGCAGTCAGCAAGCAAACGTTAGAAAAAAAAAGAAGAAGAAAAAAAAAAAGAATCGATGAAAAAAAAAAAACAAAACAAGGGAAGATGCTGTATTATACTCATAAGAAATCGTCATCGTGGTGGAGCGAAAACGGAGCTTCAAGACATACATATGAATAATGGACATTTGCGTGATTCAGTCAATGTTTTAAGAACATAAGATTGCATTTTGTTTCTGCTCTCTTGCTCTCTCTTTTCCTCTCTGCCTTTCTCTCTCTCTCTCTGTCTGGCTGTCTGTGGAACCGGCGAGGAGAGCCGGAGGGTTCGGGAACGCTGGACCGCGCCGGGGAGGAGGAGGAGGGCGGCGGCGGCGGCGAGGGCGACGGCGAGGGCGAAGGGTGTGTGCTGGTGTGTGTGAGAGACACATAACAAGATCACAGCCCGATCTGATTGTACGTCCTATCCCGAGAGGGCTCCGTCAGGCCCCTTTACCCAGACTGTGGGACAGACGAGCAGCAGAAGCCTCCGGTCCAGCGGAGGCGTCGGCCTGCCTCCGTGCTCACAACTGTCGCTTCTCGGCCTCATTGTTTTCTCTCCTGGATGCCATGTATCTCAGTTTTCAGACTGTTTTTATTTCAATTCAAGGGCTAATTCAAGTGTTTGTAAAGCGTCCTTCGGGTTTTCAGCTTGCTGTCATCCTCAGTGGTTCGTGTTCGGTGGTAAAATAGCCAGAGACGAAACTTCTCCAGCGGTTTCTCGCTGTTTTCAGGTGTGCTGTCGTGGAAACTGACGTGTCTTGAAGCCGTTTGTCTGAAGCCCACCCGGGTCGTGTGTCGTGTTAATGTTACTGAGACTGTCGCAGCCCCTCCCTCAAACGGCCGGCGAGAGAAGTTCCACTTCCCCCCGCCGCCTCGGACGCTTGACATTTCCCAAAATGAAGGTCCAACCTTTTATCGCTAATGCCGAGGCTTTTCCAGACATCGATGAGACAGCCGGGAGGCTCTGGGCGGCGTTAGTGCAGGGAAAACAATCACACACATCTGTCCCAGCAGTCCAGAGCACTCAGCTTTAGTGCACTCCGACAGAGTGAGCCATCTGAGACTCCTCCTGCTTACACTTTATTGTATGTTGATAGATAAAACGCCCGAGTTTAAGAGCTCTCTGCAGGTCCCTCCCTACGCAGGGCCGTATGGAGAGACGACACACAACATGAGCATTAGACACCGCTGGCATCAAGGTTGGTGGATATCCATTACCCGCTGCTTCTCTCGTGACTTGTGAAGCTGAATCATTGATAATGTGAATATTGCTTTGAAACTAGCTTTACCACAGGCTGAAATCTGGCTGCCCGTGTTCTGCAGAAGGTTGGATTGATACCTTTTGAAAGCATGACCTGAATTTTTTTTTCCCCTCGCCTTCAAAATGCCATGAAACCCACTCTCTCCTCTTTTTTTTTCTCCTGTGCAAGCCCACGCCCTGCATGTCAACGTGCGGCTCCAGGGAGTTCCTTCAGATGTTTGGGATGGGGATTATATCTGCTCTATTGCTTTCTGTCATGGCATGCTGCCACTAAACTGTTTGCTCATACCGCTGATTTATCTCATCCGCCCTTCAGAAACACAGAAGGTGGCGACAAACTGTGATCGCGGCAGTAGAATCGGTATCAAATATTTCCGAAGAAAGAAAATGAGGCTGGTCGACAGAATTGGGGTCACCTTCTGCCTCGGCGGAGCGAATGTTAGAAAGAGTAGCGAGCGGAAGATCAAATCCAAAAGACCCCCCCCCACCCCGTTATTTCCTTGACCTGCTCTGAGGTAAATAGGGACCTAAGTGTGTCAATGGGACTCTGGAGAGACGGCGCCGTGTGTTCAAGAGACCGGCATGACACGGAGAGGCTCCAGTGGGGGGAGAAGTAGGCCGCCGTCGGCCCCCACGAGGCTTCCGCCGCTGCACGGTGGCAGCAGAGAGAAAAGTTCTCAGCAGGGGTGTCAAACATGCGGCCTATGCACCAAAACGAGGCCCAATCCAGCCTGTATAGCTCTGACAGAGAAGAAACTGCTGCTCCTGGTCTGCCAACAGGGATCTATGTCCAAAACCGATCGGCGCTTGTTCTCGTAAACCAGAAGATTTAGATTTTTAAAATGCAATAAATCAGAACATTTGGATGCGTTCCCATTTCTCTGCACTGACTTTAGGTAAACTTTCTGTATCCAAGCGACTCATCCTCTCGTTTTACTGGTCAGACCCCATTGAGATCAAATGGAGCTGCGCGTGGCCGCTGAACTAAAACGAGTTTGACACCCCTGGAAAGGAGCTCATTTCTCATTAAACACCACATCATCTAAACGCCGGGGACGCCCGGGCGCCTCGCGTTAACCCGGAGCATCTCCCTGCCGCCTTCGCAGCCTCTGCTCCTTCACATGATTTAGGAACAGAGCCGCCGCGATGTCCTCCTACCCAGCGACAAGATAATTATCGATCGGCTAATTACAGCCGACTCGTCAAACGCAGGAGGCTCCTTCCTCGGCCCGCCCGTGTTTTTCTATCTGCATCTGCTGCTTTTTTCTTCCCCCAAAGGAGACAAATCACCACAGCAGCAGCCGAGGGCACCTGCAGGCTCGTCTCCATGGCGGCCCGGGCCGAGTCTCCTCACCCGCAACGGGCCCCTCTGGGATCGGTCTCTCACTCACACGCACACACATATACACACACACACGGTCCTCTCTCCATGGCACCAGTCTGCCATCTTGTTTTTGTCTCGCCGTGCTAAGTCATTCTAGCTCAACGTGTGCTACTACTGTCTAGGGAAAATTAGCTACAAGTACAACAGGTTCGTTTCAAGGGTTTTTTTTTTTTGTTGTTGTTGTTGTTGGGTTTACTTGTTTATATTTTTTTCCCTGGTTAATGATCGAGCTCACTCAGAGGCTGTTATTATTGTTAAACCTAATCAGAAAAGTCTGTGCGAAAACAAACAAAAAGCACAACAGGAAAAGAAAAAGGGACAGAAAAATAAAAACTACAGGCGGTGTTTTTTTATGTTCTTTTATTTGATGTCATCTGAAGTAAATGTTTGTCAAATGTCAAGGTAGTTTTTGTGAATATATGATACAAATGTAAAAAAAATAATAATAACAAAAATGGAAAGTTTTATGGTTGTTAAAAGCTTTACTTTACCAAATTACTTTATGAACAGAAAAGAAAAGCAAGAGATAGAAAAGAGAATTTTACTATAGCTCCTTGTCAGAGCTGCTTTGTAACTGTGTCTGTATTTGTTGGTATTTCTGTTTGAAATCCCTTTTTGTTGAGGGATCCAGACCAGAACTGGTCCAGAGAAGGTGCAATCCCCTCAGACTCCCCCCCCCATCCCACCAGAGAAAACACAACCAGTGAACACAGGAGAGCAGAGGAACTCCAAGGAACTTGAATTTTTTTTATTTTTCATTTTTATTTACTGATTCATTTTGGAGTCGCTCCTCGCAGCTGCCATCGTTCCTCCTGTTGGTCGCTGTGCCGACGCGTCGCTGAAGGACGTAATGCCGGGGACGTCGAGGGGCTTTGACCTCGCCCCGCTCCCAGGAGGCCTTTCACCTCTCAACATCCAGACGCCCAGCAGGCCTCCGTCACTGGTTTTACTGGACTGCTAGCCCGGGAATGCACTATTGATTGGTTAATGAAGATTATGAATAAAGTTTCAAACAAAGAGGAACTCCGTTGTGCGATGGTGACGTCATTAAAACTAACTTCAGCGTAAACGTTTCTTCGCCGCAATCGGGCCTTCAGCTGGATTTTGTAGAGATGACGTTCAACAAGTGTTGTCTCGTGTTAAACAGTCCCTGTCCTGATGATCGCACTGAGCCCCAAAAACATTATCACACATTAATTTGAGCAGATTGAAAGTTCGCCACGCTTTGTTGAAAAGTTTCCATGTACCACATCGTTTCAGCGATTCAGACTCTGATTCTCTGAGCTCATATTTGTTCATTAATCCATTCAGTCGTCCAAGAACGAGCCTTCATTAGTGGTGTAATGACTTGATGAAGATTTGGCAAGAAAAAAAAAAAAAAAAGAGAAAATGTGAGTCCTTCAGCGGTTTGGAGGACACGCCGACTGCCAGACAGTCTGTTTCATTGTTCACCTGAGAAATGAAGACACATTCAGACAGTTTCTCATCTGTGTTTATTGTCCTTAAAATATTTTATGCAGACGTGACAGTTAAACAAAACAGAGAAAATAATGATGATTAAAAGGATGGATTGTGGTTAGGAAGAAAGAAACGCTGTGAAAACACAAAGAAAATGATAAAGAAGAAAACAAAAAGTCTTAACTGTAGGAAAAAGGACAAAAGACAGAGAGGAAGAAACAAAGAGAGCATACAGTGCTTTCCCCTTACAGAACGCTCATTGTTTGTGTATGTGTGTGTGTGTGTGTGTCCTGCCTCTCTCTCATCCTCACTTCATTTTCAGACCTTTTCATTTTCATACATTTTTTCTTGTTCGTGTGTGTGTGTGTGTGTGTGTGTGTGTGTGTGTGTGTGTGTGTGCATTGTTGCTTTTAATAGCATCACCATGGAAGTGAAGCGGGGTTGCTAGGTAACAGGCTGGCGTCTGAAAGGGTGTTTGATTGGCGGTCACACTGACAGACACAGCAGCTGAGTGTGTTTTTGTGTGTGTCTGTAACATCTGTGGCCTGTCTGTCTGCACACACAAAGCTCCTTTTGTCAGAGGAGAAAAAAAAATAAAAGGAAAAAGAAAAAAACCATCCAAAGTTATTCGACATTTCCGTGTTTTCCTCCCAGATTCAGGGCTGCAGATGTAAATGAAGAGGTGCGATCGCTGCTGTGCGGCTTCACGCACCTTCCCGGGCAGCTGCAGTGTCAGGGAGCCTCTACAGGAGAGAGGACATGAAGAGAAAACACTCCACAGCGACATGACATCATAGGACCCCGCGGCGACACCTACCGGACAGGAGCTGCTACTGCAGGCAATCTGCTGCTGCTGGCGGGCGTCACACTGCGATACATGCTTCTCAAATAACACCTGCTGCAGAAATGACAGAAATAACAGCATTGTGTAACAGTTCTCTTTGCTTTAAGGCTTTTTATCTTAATGTTTAAACTGGTGGTTTTATGAAAATGTGGCATCCAGGAAACTCTTCACTGACCTCTTGATTTTCTCAACTCATGGTTGAGATTTAAAGTTTAGATTAATATCATTGTATATTCAGCATATTAATTCACTCATAAATTTAGGTCATGTGTGTCTTTTAAATCCAATTATTTGCCTTGAAAATCAGCAGTATGCTCACAACTTGTAAAAATATCAAAATTCTTTTTATCTGCGTATTTGTAGCCAATAGTTATTTTATAGAGAGGAATAATGCTTCAACTCTCCATTTCTTTACAGTAATATTCACACAATGTTTACAATTTTTAAATAGCTATATGCACATCAAATGAAGCGAACGCCTCCGATAATAGTGACTGGTTCCTTTAGTAGATTCTGGGAGAAAAAGCAGTGCATAATTTCACTTGAGTGTTTTTTTCTTGTACTTTTATTTGTATCAAAAGAGGAAATCATGAGGAAAAGAGCCATTCCCATAAGAAGTATTACAGTAACTGTAGCGGTTTACTCCTGACTGGTGTCTGATGTCTTTAGATATTCAGTGGTGACTCATCAGTGTGTCAGTGGGTCACTGGGATTCCTTTCATAAATACTGACAGTGGATGAATATAAGATGAGAAGAATTCTTTAATCTTTTATAATCTCACCATCACTTTAACTTTTGTTGGAATTAACTGGCGAGAGCGGTTCAGAGGGGGAAATGACAGTTTGATGGGGCTACAGATGCAAAATGCTTTTTGGAAATCTTCAAAAGCACAAACAGCAAGTTAAATCTTTCAACAATGTTTTTTTTTTTCTTTTGTTGCAACAAAGCTTGTGACAGCAACCATTGTGTAAAATCATCTTCTGAGATTCTACTGAGGAGTGAAGGGGATTTTTGAAGTAGCATCAAAGGGAAACAAATAAATAAATTTACATTGAAATTATACCTGAATGCAGAACTTTAATCAGAGTGTTCAGCAGCGGTTGGATATTACTGAAGCTCTCACAACCTCCACAAAATAAATGTAGTGACGACACATCGTTCTTGCTTTCTTTGTTTTATTCGTCTCTCATTCAGCACATTTCACACCACATTCCTCATCAAACCCAGAAATGTCACAGAAGGAGACCGAAGACAACATGGATGTACCAGTGAGCCATTTTCTTTGTGTTTTTTTTTTCCTGTTATATTAACAAATATATACAGATATTCCAGGAAGAGAGCTGTAATAATAATAATTAATCCTTTCCAATAATAACAACAAATTTAATAAATACTCAGTGTCCTTAACCACACGAGGAGAATGACTTTGGGCTCAGTCTTCTACCGATGGGATTGTCATCATCCCATACAAATAATACCACACACACATACACACATACACTCGAATCCACACTCTCACTCAGACACACACACACCTAGAGAAAAAAAACTTGCACAGTCAAGTTAATATCGTCCGCAGCCAGAATGAACCGTCCAATGTACAAAATCGACTCTGCGGAGAAAAGTAGATTTGTCAGCCGTGAGTGGAGCACTTTGTGCCGAGTCAACGAGTCCGCACGGAGACAAGCGAGGTGCACAGCACAGCTCCTAAAGTGCCACTGATGTCGAAGTACAGCAGGTCAGAGGAGAGAGTGTGACGTTCGAAGAGATGAAGTTGAGATCAAGTAGCGCATTCAGCGTTTCCCATCAGGTCCGTTTCAGTGGCGAGGCCGGGATCCACTTCACAGACCGGAATGTTTCCAACAAGAAAAACCAAGAAAATGTAAAAACAAAGAAAAAAAAAATGACGAGCAAATGTGGAGCAACCAGTGGTCCTATTCCGTTCAAGTGCTACAATGAAACCATTCACATGTAAAACGACATGCACTGAAGAAGCACTGGCACACAGACGGCCATTCACACATGTACAGTGATATTTACACACTCTCTCTCACACACACACACACACACACACACACACACACACACACACACACACACACACACACCCGGGCCACCAAACCAATAGAAAATCTTTTTTTTTTTTTTTTTTTTGCTAACAGGGATGGTGCAAGCACTGAGAAAATAAAACTCTGCATTTGACTTTGCAACACCGAGGGCACTGTCCCCCCTGTGCTGTGAGAAAAAAAAGGCTTTTTTTTCCTTTTTCCGGTCTTCCTGCCTCAGTGAACAGGACGACGAACGCCATGCAGCGAGATGATGACACACGAGTGAGGATGAAGGCAGATCCGAAGGGAGACGTCTGAACAAACTGTGCAAATTAAGAACAGGGATTCTCTATGCAGACGGTTTATCAACCCAGGAAGCACTCCTGAAAACAAAAGTAGAATCAAGCTTTTATGGGGGTTTTTCAAGTGGGGAAAATGCACAGACTGGCAAAAGCACAAGAAGATGCACCGAAAGAAGGGAGAAGTTAAAAAAAAGCATCTTTTGAAGTATTCCAGTGGCTTTTGAGTATCATGAGTCTTGCAGGTCATGGGTCAGAAAGACGGGTTCCAGGGAGGGGGGAGCTGGATGAGCAGACTACGGGGGTGTTGAAGGCCTGTGGGACCCCGGGCGAGGTGCAGGTCAGGGAGCGCTCTCAGGGCATGGCTTGCTGTAGAGGTTTCACACCTTATCAGGGCAGGAAAAGGACACGTGTAAAGAAGCACGGCTTCTAATAAAAGTGCCGACAGCGTGACAGGAAGCGGGATGTTTTTGCAGACTTCAGTGAGTGCACTTTGCTCGGCTCAGACATCAGGAGGCGTTTCTTATGCAGCCCAAACTCCCACTGCTTTAAAAAAAAAGGCCTGAAAGGAAAAAAAAAAAGGGGAAAAAGTCCCATTGCTGTTTGTCACTATGTGTACTGCTGTCCGCACAGCGCGGGGGGCTGCCGCTGGCCGCACAGGGGGACGGTGTGGTCCAAGTTCTGGCCCTCCACGTCCATGTCCATCAGGTTGGGCCGCGCCGCGCTGGCGCTGCTGTCCCCCGAGCCCAGGGGGCTGTCGCAGCTGCTCCCCGGCGACGAGCTCAGGGTCCGCGACAGAGAGCCCAGCTTCCAGGGGTCGGCCCGGATCCGGGCCGGGGTGGGCCGCGGCCGGGGGGCGAACTCGAGCGTCTTGGGCCTCTCCAGGGGGCTGATGAGGCAGTGGGGGTTCGGGTCCGGGATCGGCGGAGGCGGGGCTTTACGCCGGTGGGGAACGGGGAAGATGGAGGACGGGTCGGGCAGCCGAGGAATGTCCAGAGTGTCGTGACCTGGAAGAGAGAGAGAGGAGGGAAAACAGTAATCTGAGTACACTCCTGTGTAACTGCGAGCATTTGACTGTGACGATGTGACAATCATGTGAGAATTCTCGACTGTAATCTCATTTTTGTGCGCCTGTACCTCTGTTGGCCGTGATGTGCTGCGCCCCCGGCGGAGGAGGCATGGGCATGCTCCCGTCTGACGGCGTCCTGTGGTGGCCCAGCGTCTGGGCGCGGGGTCGGATGGCCCCGTCCGAAGGGGTGCGCCTGTGGCCCCTGTTCAGGGCCATGGCCGCCGACACGTGGGTGGGCGTGAGGGATTGGTTGGGCTCCTTCTTGAAGCTCTCTGCCCGGAGGTCCAGCAGCGGGTTGAGGGAGGGGGCCGGAGCTGCGGCCGGCGTCTTGACCCCGGGGGTCATGGGGTACTCGTCCGGGTCGGAGGGGAGCAGGGACTTGGTGGAGTTGCAGTCGGACAGAGAGGACAGGGAGAGGAGCGTCACAGAGGGGGAAGGGTCCAAGCAGGGCAGCGCCGAGTCGTGATGTCTGGACAAAGACAGCGAGAGGTTCCGGCTCGGCGGAGAGGTGCTGCGGCGGAAACGCCCCGTCCGCTGGAAGAGACCCTCCTTCTTCTTACGCTGCTCCTCTCTGAGGTCCTGCTCGTCCTGAAGCACCTGGAAGCAACGCCAGGTGATGTAAAGTCAGTGATTTCTACTTGTGTTTGATTATCACTCATTCATACAGGTAGTCACTGAATTATTATAAAAAAAAAACAGATGAAGTTACACGTACACAGAAAAGAGAGTTTTGTGTAAAACAAAGCTGGTGTTGCAACTATAAAAAACAAAACCCCTTTGAAATAATGTAAAGGTCTGCGTAGGATGTCCCACCTGCAGTTTTCCCAGCTGCAGCAGGTCCTGTCCCAGAGCCACGGAGGCCAGCAGGGAGGCGCAGCCCAGCAGCAGCATGTCGCTCTTCTTCCTCTGGCTGCAGCGGCGGATGGAGTCCTGGTAGCTGACCCCCACCCCCAGGCCTGCGGACCCCTGACAGGAGCTGATGCTGCCCACAGAGGAGGCCGTGTTGGGCCCCAGGCTGCTCCACAGAGGCCCCGAGTCCTCCGTGGCGCCGTTGCTGCTGGTCTCCGAGGGCATCTGGGATCCCGGCGATTCCTCAAACTCGCCGCACTCCTCTGTGAGCGAGAGGAACGAGATGAAGTGACTGAGTGAAGACGCAACGGGAGGACACGGGAATTCAACACGTACCCATTTCATTCAGACTGGAGAAGCCGGCGGTCATGGGAGCGTGCTTGGGGGACTTTCCCAGATTCGGTGCACTGGACGACCAAACTTTGCTCCCTTCACTGAGTGACTTCAGCCTGGAAGGAGACAAACGCGGCAGTCATGTGACCTTATAGCGACATGACCAACCAAATCTCATCACAACACAGTAACCTGAGCCACAATTTCAACCAGGGTTTGAGAAAACCTGGGAAAAAATAGATGAAAATTGAAATTTATTTTGTCTGCGCTGACCTAAAATCTTACATTTTGTATATTTGTATATTTAAAATAGATGCAGAGACCAAGAGACAATTTTAATGCTTTCCCCTGGGAGATTTTTTTGGATGCTTTCCAATCAGAATAACATCTGACTGCAAAATAAACATCAATGGCAACAAAGTGGAAACGTCTCATAGCACTCTGAGATGCTGATATGGCGCCGTTCACCTCTACGCCATCTACTTGAGATGTTTTCTGTGACCCCGACCAAAGTTATTCATCAGATCTTGTATGAGGACAGCAGTCTAGGGCTGTCTCTGGATGCTCCACTGACCCCAATACAGTATCGATCAACAGCTTTTATTTCACTGAACGAGACACAATAATCGGCTGAGGAAATATCAGAACACTTTCTTCTGCTCAGGATGACTGGGAAGACAAAAAGAGCTTCACTGACTGAGCAAATACTAATGAGCAAATATAACATCAAAGGTTCCACAATCTTCTCCTGCCGGGAAAATGATCCAGTACATTAAAGATCACCTCAGCAGAGCAGAGACACAGACAGAATGCTTGTTTTTTTCTGTCTTCATTTGTAAATGAACTGGAGACACAAATCTAATCTGAATGATAGCAATTATAAAAAAAAAAAAGCATATTCATTCTTGATTATATCAGTGGAAATATCTTTAACTAGTTCTGTTGAAACTGTTTATTTCAGTGAGGCTAACATTGGAAAAATCGGCCTTCAAGGTAAAATTTTCATTCATTTGTAATTTATTACACATGCACTCAATTATTTCAAAACATTGTGTGTTGTTGCTCATCTTCATGGTTGTAACATATTTTAAGAAAATAAAAAAAATTACTAAAATCTTCATCAAAAAACCTGAAACCGTAATTATCACAATTCAAGTTTAAAAGCAGCCTTGAAATATTTTAGGTTATGTGTAGAGCAACAAAAAAAACAAGGATATTCTCTTTTTTTTTTAGATTTAACTGTAAAACCTCTTTTTCATGGATAGATTCAGTTTTGCACAGCGAGACCAGCAAGGTTTCACACTCATAGTTCAGGACATAAAAAACAGACGACTAAACCTACTTCTCCTCCCCGCCGACTCTCTCTCTCTGGTGGGTGGAGCTGGGACCCCAGGTGCGACCCTTCTTCTTGTTGCCCGTCAGGTCCTCCTTCTTGCAGACGGCGCTGCGGCCCCACGTCTTGCTGCCGTCGCTCGGCGTCACTGAAAGACAGCGTTTCGGCCGTTTACTCCTCTGCCACGTCCCGGTTTCCATTTTTTTTTCCCCCCCGTGAGCGTCTGCACTCACGTCTGATGGCTCTGAGGCGGGGGATGACCCCCGGGCTGGCAGGCGGGGTGGTGCTCTCGCTCCCCTGCGTCTTCCGTTTGTCCACGCTGGGCGACGCCTGCACTGTGATCTTATGCTCAAAGCCTGCAAGACAGAGGCACGAAGTTCGCTCACTGTTTACTTAATGTTCACGTTATTCCACTTTTCTATCGAAGCTGCAGTGTTTCCCTCTTTATTGATCATAAATATAATGAAGCGACACAAGTTGTTCATAAGAATCAGAAATAGAATGTGTTGTGAATTAATAATGTAAAAACATTAGACACTGGTGTTTATGCAGCTTGCACTCTAAATGTTAGAGCTTTTAATACATATCACTAAAACAAAACAGAACACATTGGTTTTAGCAACCGGTACATTTTTTATATAGATTTTTTAGATTTTAGTTCCCCCCTGGTGGCGATTTGGATGAGCTCTTAACCTTGAGTGTGAGGAACTCTGGTCGGAGTCAAGTTTAAATTTGTTTAAAATTGGCGATTATACAGGAGTTGGAAGTGTTTTTGTCTCCTTGGTGGGATGTATAGCACCTGGTTTATACTTTAGCTCTGTAGATTTTAGAAAATGTGAGCTTATGAGCTCCAAAAACATGCAGTTGATTCAAATATTATCACAAATATAACTCTGTGTTTGGACTGTGATTGATGGGCACTGATTTGCAAAAGCACTTATAATAAAACTTTAATCAAGTGATATTTTCAAAAGCCTTCTGACTTTCTGGCTTTCCAGCAGAGTCCTTAAGAGTCCAGTAAATCTCCTTTTGACACCACGTAAGCATGGTATGTGATTATTCTCCCACAGATGAAGTTCCACTGGTTTTACACTCCAGATGTTTCAGTGCTGCTTTAGTCTCCTCAGCAGTTTGTGCCCTAATTTCCAAACTGTAAAAATCCTCACAGGAACATCAAACCTGGAGCTCTGCCAGCTCTCAGCACCTGATTCAGGTAATGTCAAACACGCTTAGCTGCAGTTCCTGCTTTCACCCACCAGAGGGCAGGCTGATGCAGTTGCTGTCTCTGCCCAGCTTCAGCAGCCTGCTCTTCTTGAAGTGGCCCTTCCTCTTCTTCACGCTGGGCTTCTCCTGGTACATCTGGTGGATGATGATGTTGAGCTCGCGCTCCACGATGTCGATCTCCCTCTCCGCCAGCTCCTGCTCCCTCCTCCTCAGCTGCTCCTCCTGCTCCCGCTGCTCCTCGGCCGCCCGGGCCAACGCCTCCTCCCAGGATCTCAGCTCCTGCAGGGGGACGAGGGGGAGGAGGAGGAGGAGGATGGAGGAGGTACTGACAGCACCTCCTTTAACACCTCTTTCTGCCTCAGGCTCGTTGCTAAGGTGATTCTAATTTACGCCTCAGACAGACGTGACATGCTGAGATTCCTCCTGCTCCGACATGAGAAGATTTCCCCACAGAGACAGCTTCGTCAACAACAAGCCGCACTACTAAAACCTAAATGTCGTGACAGAACAATGTTTAACCTCTCTGCCGTTCACATGATCTCCATCGGCTGATTCTGCTCTCTCACCTTCTCTTTGGCCCGGAGCTCGTCAAACATCTGCTGGATCTCCAGCCTCCAGTCTTCCTGCAGGGAGTGGAAGGACTCCAGAGGCATCTGGAACATGGACGACTGCTCGATGGACAGCAGCCGCCTCAGGATGCTGGTGAACGAGGGTCTGCTGCGAGGGTTCGGGCTCCAGCACTCTGAGGGACGAGCGGGAGAGACGTCACTTAACGTGGAAACAGACAGACAAGTGTGCTCTTCTGATATTTTGAGGATAAAACACTTGATATATCCCAACCACAGACAGGTGACAATATATCAATCAGTGTTTCCACATCACCAATGGTGCAAAAAATAACTGAAATGCGAGTAAAATTAAAACTTGACTCGAAAATTGAACAAAAAATACAAATATTCAGTCAAGTTGAAATGTGTCTTCCAGAAGATGTAACAGATGTTCTCACTGAAAAGCGTCTAATTATAGTTTTGCTTTTATCTATGGATCCCAACAGCTGGAAATCCAGAATACAACCAAAAAATGAAAAACTATGTTATAAAACTAAGTGATAAATGTAATACACAGAGGAGGGAACAATGAATTTCCCCCCACTGGCAGATGAGACGAGATGGAGAGGAAGATGGGACAGCATATGGCGACTGTCGGGAGCCAAACTCCGACTGACAGAAGCATGCTTCACACCTACAATAATCTGCTGAGCCACAAACGGATCGGCTGCATCTCTCACACACACTGAAGCACCGTCACACTCTGCAGGAACGGAGCCGAAAGAGCTTCAGCGGCAGCGTCTGTTTATGAGACTCACTAAATTAGCATAATGAAATGTACGAGGATCAAGTTGGAGAAGGAGGAGATGAAAGTGAGCTGATGACAGGAGTAAACAGAGAGAGGAGAGCAGCGCAGGATGACAAAGGGGAGATTAACGGATGAACATGGATAAGATGAAGTGGAGTGAGGGGGGGGATGAGCAGGAAATGAGCTTTAGGAGCAGGGTGAGAGGGAAGTTTGCTGCTCCACTGGCAGGTTGAGAATCAGTTGCGTTTCTGTGCATCACACAGCTTTACAGCCACGGAGCTGAAGACAGGAAAGGGAAAAGCGCTGGAGATGAGCACACCCGGACAATATGGATACGATTCAAGTGTGTGTTTGAACAGAGATCGCACCGACTGTGAAAGAAGAGCTGTTTAATACTCTGCTGCTGTTAGCACAGATTATTAGCAAGGTTCAAAGGAGACATGTGGCCCATGAGCACTCCAGCAGGAGGAAACTGATCAGACCTGTGCATTGGTTAAGTCCAGACACAGTAAAACAGCTGGATGTGAGAACATTTGAAATGACGCTCGTGTTACCAGATGGACGACGACAGGAACACTGACACTGCTCACCTGCCAGCAGCTGGGCGAAAGGTTCGGGGCAGGTGGAAGGGACGGGGAGCGTGAGCTTGTTCATGGCGACGCCGTAAGCTACGGCCAGAGCGTCGATCTCCCGGTAGGGAACCTCCCCGGTCAGCAGCTCCCAGAGTAACACTCCAAAACTGTGACGAGAGACCAGCAAAACACAACCGTCCGGTGTAAAAAAACATCCTGAGTTCTGTTATTTTAAAGAACCACTGTAAGTAGACTTTATAAATACTTTTTTTTCCCTGCTCCCTTGACCCTTCTTGTTCTGTCCCATTATCACAGTTTCAATCTTCTGTGAAGCATTTTAAGTTGTACCAACATCCACGAAAAGTGCTAAGCAAATAAAGTTCAGCTGGTTATTTGTTTTAACTTATATTTGCTCCCGAAGATCAGACAGGAATGCAACACTACAAATAAGTTTCGCCCCTGCTTTAGCGAAGCTGCATTTCTTGGAGCAGAAGCAAAAAGTGCAACAATTCAGAATCTGTGGGACACGATATTAAACCTCCTTTATTTTTAAAGTGTATTTTACTGCTTGATCGGCCTCCATGTGCTTCACATGATCAGAACAACTCGCTGTTGAAGTTATTTTACTAACAAGAAGTATACATTATACGGATAAGCTCAAACTTTGGCACATTTAAAGAAAACCGCAATCGGTCGTCCTCGGAGGACCTGATGGAGTGTGTCACAGCGTCAGGCAGGCGGGGCGAGGGGGACGCGAGCTTCATACCTCCAAACGTCGCTGCTCTTCGAGAAGAGGGAGAGTTTGATGACCTCTGGGGCCATCCAGGCGTACGTCCCCGCCGCGCTCATCTTGGTGGTCTGGTGCCACTCTCTGGCCAGCCCGAAGTCCGTGATCTTTAGAGTTTTCCCACCCAGGTCGTCCCGCTCCACCGGCTGCAGGATGAGGACTGGGCAGGGGGGGGGGGGGGGGGGCAAACAGACAAAAACAATACCACTTAATAGTTTTGTCTAAGTTCTCTTCTGAAAAAAAGTGTTTGGGTCTTTTTGTTATCCAAATGTGTCCTGATGTCACATCAAACGGAGAGAGGAAAAGTCAAAACGGAGCTCCAGAGTCATGAATATTTACATTTTCAATCCTGTTATATGAAAAAGTGAACGGAAGCAGATTGTATGAGATCGAGCCTTCCTTTAATTCTCTGACAGCTAATGGAAATGGCTTGTGACACTTTTCATAATTATAAACAAAGAAAATTATTTTATTGAATAAATGTTGAAAATATTCCGTGGTCGCAGCTCTAAAATGAACAAAAGCAATTTATCATTTGTATTAATATCTATTGTGTAGATTTAATTAGATAGACAGGACTCTTTAAAAGTATGTCAGTTTCTGTTAGTGACATTTTTTTTCATTGTATGATTTTCAATCAAAAATATCTTTCAAGATTTTTTTTTTCAATATCTGCCCACGCTCAAAAACACGTCGATAGAGGTTGAACGACACGACAGGAGGAGTTAAACAACATGTCCATGTTTGCTCAGCAGGTGTGGTGCATCATGTGCTCTTCAGGTTTCTGCTGGGAGCCCCGGTCCAGCTGAGTGGGTTTGATTTCTGCAGTCACTTTGTTCCTTCACCTCACGCCTCTGTGTGTGTGTGTGTGTGTGCGTGTGCGTGTGTATGATTCTTCCATGTACGACTTCCTCGTTCATTTCCGTGAGAGGGCAGACTATGGAAATATTTGGAGTGTACACAGTTCCCGGGCAGCCAGGTGGGGGAGGCTCTCTCTCCTCCCCCCGCTCTGTCTCGCTCCCACTTATCTGCAGGCTTATGCAAAGGGCGGTGAAACAAGGCTACACACACAACAGCATCTTTGTTTACACACACTTCTGCTCCTGTACACACACACACACACGCACGCATACACCCATACATGCACGCGGACAAGCCTTTTATGTGAAGAAGGTGTGTCTCTCAGCTCTGCTGACAACGAGGAAGCTTTCTGCGTCGACTGCCACAGTCACACCGCTCTGAGTCTGCTGGAGCGGCCTCCTGCCTGACCGATCTGTGATTCTCTGAATTTTCATACAGTCATTTAAAACAAAATCAACTGCTGCTTCTTATTCCTCACAACTTTGTAATTAGTAACACTGACTGAAGTTGCCTCCGATCAAACCTATTTACTGTACTCTTCACAGATGTTCTGAACTTTGAATGATAATTTGAAGTGTATTATGTGTCTGAACATGAGGAAGATTTACATGATTTGACAACAATGACTGGAAAGGCACAGTTTTGAAAAATCTGTAGTTTGTTTTATTTTATCTTTGTGATGATTTCATGTCTCCTTGTGATTGTTTTCATTGAGGATCGTATTTAATTGTACGTGTTTCTTTTTTTTTGGGGTCTTCTTTTATCCATAAACATTTAGACTGTTAACAAAAATAAAAAAAGCTTAAAGAAGACATACGGTAATTGAAGACAATATTAGCGTAACAAAATCTTCCTATAGTCAGTGTGACAGGGTGTCTAATCCTCGGAGGAAAGAGATGTTTTATTATAAGCTACCCTCATCCTCCAGCCATCATTTTTCTATTCTGAAGCGGCGGTCTCTGTGAGGGACAGCTGTCTCCTCGGGGGGTTCCTTCTTTGTCTCTGCGCGACGGAAAAGATGGAGCCAGTGTGTCTTGTGAAGGCAGGAGACGGGGACGTGTTTGCATGCTCAGATGGGCGCGTCATCCTCACATGAGGCCTTTCTCGGCTAGTTTTGTGTGTAAATAGATGGAGCGTGTCCAGAGATGGTGTATGTAGGTAGAGGGTGGGGCGAGAGAGAGAGAGAGAGAGAGAGAGAGAGAGAGGAGACATGCAGGCTGAAACCGGGGACATGTTGACAGAAACTGAACGTGTGACTGCGTGAAGCAGCACTTCCACCTGCTCCCTTTCTTCTTCATCTCACCTTGATGAAGAAATGCCTTTTAACGCCAACCGCACACGCTCAGTCCTCCCGCTACAGGTTAACCCCCGCCAGCTTTTCATCCATACATCAAAACACAAAGATCAACACGTTCCTGCGTTCAGCTGGCAGAAGACAAACCTGAAGTGCAGCGACACACAAATACCACCCGCGAGGGCAAATGAAGCATCACAGCACATAAGTGACGGAGGGGGAAAAAAAGAAGTCCTGAAGGAGAGCATGGCTTTTACACAGTGCAACGCCAGAGCTGGTGGAAATGTTATCTCAAAATAGACGACATAGAAACAAGAAGAAGGCAGCGCTCGCGAAGATGAATTCAGAGAAGAATCTCAGGTCTGATTAATCACACTACCATGAATTTAAAGTGGGAGTTTAATGCTACAGTGTGGTTTGGTTAGCTGTGTGATCATTTTGTGATTAATCAGCGATAAAAAGTGCTGCTCAGGCGCGCTCATTAAACTCCCATCTGCTCTAGATGTACTGCTGAGGCCCAAAACCATACATGACCCAGCGGAGTCCTCACACAGACGTGTCTGATGCCAGTGGAACTTTATCATGTCTCTGGCCAGAGCTGCGAAACGACTGCAAACCTACAAATCTGCCATTAAATACATGTGAAGCGGCAGACGGCAGCTTTTTGTGAGGCTCATATGGGAAACTTAGATGCTACACTGAGCAACATGCATGTCAAAACCCTGAGTACGAAAGTACATTTGATTCCACGATGTGTCTCTCCACTGAATAAGAGATGACAACCGCTACTGCAACTTCAACATGCCAGAACAGCGGCTTGTGTGTGCCGGTGCCGCCCTTCCACTGGTTGTGGCTGCGGCTCGTAGCAGCAGTAACACTGTAGGGTGAAGCGGCGGTCATGAAATTTCTGACACCGTCAAAAAACAGATAAATGTCAGGCTGTCTGTGTCACACGACCGCTTCATTTGAGCCTTTAGCAGTGAGTCTTCAACACATTTCGAAACCTTCCATCTTCTACATGCTGGAACAGTTTCCGAACACGGTAACCATGACAACGCTTGTGTTTTCAACAGTACGTTTTGGGGAAATTAGAGAATCCGTTATAATGGTTTGATGATTTTCTACAGATCGACACAACTGTTTAAATCCTCAACTACATCCATCCTTGTCGTCTTGCAAAACTTGTGTTTGCATTTTAAACTCAATTATGAAATAAAACCAGCTGCTACAGAAACTGCAGTTTCCTCAGTTCCCATAAACATTTTCCAAACCTTTGAACTCACTCATCTATTAAAGCCACTAGCTCCAAATACTCACACATTAGATTGTGTAAATTAACAAAGTCGTCTCAGAGCTGTTATGAGGCCTTTTGGATCCCTTTAATTACTGCCACGCTGTGCATATGCTCCAGTCTGTGGTCTTTAGAAGACGACTGCAGGGTTTTGGATGACATTTGGGACGCGGCGTGAAACTTTATAGCTGTGCTGGCCACCGTCCAAAAAGTGCGATCAGAGTGGAGTATTGATCAGCGACACCTGCCGAACGGGGAGCGTCCGGAGAGGGAAGCTCTCCAGCCAAAAGGGAGCAGCAGCAGGTTTCTGTCCTCCCCTCTCTGTTTATTCATCCCTTGATCATTGGACCCTGACCCCGGCCAAGGGTTGAGAAACAACACAGAGCACAAACACCGTCAGCGAGGTACCAACAGACGCTTTAATCTCACTAATGATCCTTCAGACTGGTTGGCAAAGTGCATGAGGTACAGGTGACACATTAGCCAGCGGCCCACGCAGATGTTTCACCATTCAGGAATGCAGCAAGTTTTCATTATAAACACCAAAGACACACAGCAAGTCGGCACGTGATGGCCAGTAATGGGAAAGTCCCCGCTCATTCAGGAAAAACAAAGAGGGGAAAGCGCACACCGATTCAACGTTAGGCAAGAAATCATTCACTCAGAAGCAAACAGAGGGATGTGGACAGAGTGAACATTCCACATAATCGGAGACGACGACATAAACATGGGTTACATTCTCCCAGTATCTCTTTGCGCAATTTTTTTTTTTTTCTAAACTAACAAATGACTTTAAGGCTTGACTTTAATTTCCTTTTGAAATACAGTGACGGGTGGTGACCACTGCATCACAGTCAATCGATTACAGTTAGAGAAGGAGGAGCGACGCGCTTCTGTTATTCTCCTGACGTGAAAAATTCCATTTAAACAACGGATGAAACAGGACCGATGACCTGTCCAGGTCCACGGCCTTTCCTCTTCATCAGAGTTTTGTCATTTCATGCCACAGCCGGGCATGTGTGGCTGTAGCGTGTGATCATGTCTTTTTCAACAGGTCACTTCAGGAGTCAGATGGCAGTCGTAATTAGATCATAATAGAAACAACTACACCCAAGCAATTATCTCTAAAAATAAATCCAAAATGAGCATCGGCGCCTGCGGTAACAAAACACTTAAAAAAATGAAGCTAAATGCAGTCATGCTGTTATTAAGCCCTGTCCACACATCGCCAGCAAGATACTGTAGACTGACCATCTACTTCTAACCCCTAACTGAGCACAAAAACTAAAATTCATCAGCTTCAAAAAAGTTAACATAATAAGTATTTCAATATTTTTCATCTCGTTCTGAACAAAAACAGTGACAAAGTTTATTTTAAGCATATCACAATTGAAAATTATAACGATGCATTATCAAAAAAACAGTGTTTTGTCTAAAAAGTACTATTTTACTCTTGGATTTTATGGGTGTTTGTTGGATTTGAGGCGCTTTAGGCAAAGTGTCTTTGTGCGCTGCCTCGCCTTAAATAAACTGTGCGATGGGAGAGCCGGCAATCAGCTGCTCTCAGAGCGGAGTCTTAGGCGTGGCCTTACCAGCAGTCAGCTGAGAGCCTAATCCTCTGTGATCAGCTGATTGCAGGTGGAGCCGACTGCCACGGCTCGCAGTTACTTTCATTTCTCGGCTCGTTCTTCAAAGAGCATCTTCAGGTATTTTAAAGTGGAGAAGCATTTGTGAATACACCTGCATTTTGTTGTTAATTCTGACCAAAAATGGCATCTAAATGAACTGGTTTAGAGGTGATGCTTTGTTCGTTTGGTTTTTTATTTTGACAACTCTGATTTTACACTGTCTGCATTATCTTTTCTCAGCTTGATAAACTTGTGTTGCGCGACTGAAGAGGACACAACGAGAGCTGTGCCTGATTTTCCCATAAAGGAGCAGTCAAACCTACCAACCTGTCCACTCATGAGGAACTTCAGCGATGCAAATCTGCCGTGCTCATCCACTGACACAGAACAGCTCAACCAGTTCCATCACAGCTGAGCTGTTTTGGCCAAGATTCACTCCAGACTGCTGTGTCATTAACTTGTTAGAGCAGCGGTCAATAAGCTGAGAATGTGACGTTGAGCAAGAGGAGGCCGCTCGCCCGTGAACGCCCTCATGCCCCTATGGCAGGTTTCATACACACACTACTCCGCGTTACGCTGACTCCAGCATTAAAACTGCGACTCAGGACACTCTTACTTGATTTTCCTCATATTTTTTTCAGTCTGTTTCACAAGTTGAGCTGTACAAAAGACCCTAATCAAATAGAAGTTGATTCATTGCATGTTGCTGTGTCTTTGTGTCGTGGTCATCATGAAGCCCACAATATAAAAGCCCAGTGACTCAAATCAACAAATCAAACTTCAGCCTTCTTTCTCTTTGACTCACGACCAACAATTCTAAAATGATTAAAGCAAAAAGTTCAGCTGTTGTATTTATTGCCTTACTCGGTTAATAAATAAATGTCCAAACACAACATAAAACATAAAAAAACACAACCAATTAACCATCAACCTAAAGTGACACCTCACATTTTACATATTTCTCTCCCAGTCTAGCTCATATCACATGCATGTATAGTGAGTGTATAGCTCCGCAATAAATGTGCACACCATGTTTCTAAACTAAACTATGGCGACTCCAGATAATTAACTGATAAGAACAAGACAAGACGCTGTACATGTCCTCACTATAACGAATCTCTTCTTGCACTTGTTTGTGATTATTAAGCACTGACTGAATGAAAAACAATGAACAAAATCAGGGGGAAATGCTTGACTGGGTTGGTTGGAGACATGCTAATTTTGAGTTACTGTGGACGGTAGAACCATTTCGAACCAAATCTGATCAATCTCAGTGACAGAGTTCTCATATGGTTGCTCACTTTTACAGGGGTCGCCATATCAAGTCACTGCATCTTGCACCACAACCTCACAGAGCTGCTGAAGATAAAGGTTTGCAAATGTTTTGCTTTTTTGGGGGCATTTTTAACTCTTCGTGTAAAAGAAAAGCTATAGTTGTAGTTGAATATTTAAACCTGACAATAGATTTTGCTATCTGCTAGCTGTGTCACATCATTCAGTCTCAGTATTTGAGTGGAAAACAAACCATGCTTCATGACACTTCACTCAAAGTCAACTTCCTTCCTTTTCATCCACCTCTTTACTCAGCCTCCTCCTCCTCCTCCTCCTCCTCCCCCTCCTCCTCCTCCTCCTCCTCCTCCTCCTCCTCCTCATGGAGGAACAGGTGTAGGCTACAGGGTGGGACGGGGACAGCTGTTTCTGTTTCTGCTCAAGTCAGCAAATCATGTCCGTCTGGCCCCCAAGAGACTCCCCCGATCCCTCCCCGTGATCCTGTGCTGGTCTCCACACCTCCTCCTGCACCTGTCTGCCTCACACCATCAGCGTGACACATCCTGAGCTGACCGGCGTGGCGGCAGGTCGATGCACATCAGCACAGACAAGATGAAGACCCGGGGGGGGGGGGGGAATCCTCAGCACCCCCGACATCTCATTCTGCGACAGCGGCGATCAAAACCCCACCAGCGGAACCCGCTGGTTTCATCTCTTTCCCCGTCGTTCCCTCCCCTATCGCCGCCCGACTGTCTGCTGCTGCAGCTGTCGCAGGGCTGGCTGCAATCGCAACTCACCAGGGAGAAGAAATGGAAGAGCGGAGGAGAGGCAAAGCAAGGAGGGGTGGAGGGAGTCAGGAATCAAAGGGCAAGTGAGAGCGAGATTCTGTGTGTGTGCAATGTGGGAGGTGTTGGGTGGGGGTAAGAAGATGAGGGAGCAAAGGGTGGGGGGCTGGCAGTTTTAAGATGAGAAAAAGGGGGGGAGGGGGTGGGAGACCGAAGATGAGAGAGGAAAAAAGGCATGAGTGGGACCGAAATGACAAGAGGGAGGAGAGCAGCAGAAATGAGGGCAAAGAAGGAGACAGAGGATCAGGAGAAAGCAGAAGAAAAAAAAAGTGAGGAGAGCAGCATGGGAGGGTGAAAAAAGGAGCGGAGACAAAGTGAGATGGAGGGGAGAAAAGACACGGGCACTATGAGAAAGAGAGAAGTAATGAGGGGATGAAAAGATGCAGACTACTCAAGGTAAAGAGAGATGACTGGAGGGAGAGCTTTTGTCATTTTCCTTGCAGCGCATACCAGATGTCTTTGTGTCTCGAAAGGTCTCTCCATTTCTCTTTGGCTTTCTCACGTCGACAGTTCTCTCAACACATAGTAAGCAAAGGGGGGCATGAAATATCTTTGGGCTGCACATAAAGGGTAAAATATGTTCAATTCCTCTCAATATCAGGCCTGTTTAAATTAAATAAAATGTTTGGAATTGAAATAAATTAAGAAGTATAGCAGGTGTAGATGACACAACTAAATCAAAACCATTAAATTCAGATATTTAAAAATGATAAAATCACTAAGACTCTGCTGGCATTTGTTTCTCAGAATGAGAAATACAATAAACACAAATTTGGGCTATAAATTGAGGCACAGCACAGCAAGACGTGCGTGGAATCACCGGCTCTCTTTCCACTTCCCCGGTGCTTTTGATATGAGTGTTGTAGCAAGTATCCTCACATGTCATTGATACCCCAGCTTGGCTCCACTCGTACCACCACAGGCCATCGGGGCTCTAATCCCGAGCCGCACAGTGGCACAGTTTCACCCTGCAGCCATTCACTTTGTCTCCACACAAACGCAGCTGCCAGATTCGTGTGACCAGGCAGCCTCTCTCTCAGAAGAACCGGGGGTATTAAATGAGGAAAGCTTTCTCGTGCATCTCTGCGTGTGTGTGTGGTGTGAAAGTAGGAAAATTACAGTGTGGGAATTCACAGACAGGTTTGAACTTTCTAAATGTTAAAAGTAACTCAGGGGTTTTATGATAGAACACAGCGTGATGTGGCTGAGGTTTAAGATGAAATGTCTTTTTATGTTGTGGGTTCTGTGATTGATTGTCTCACAAACAAGTTGCCAAATAAGTTTAGGAGCGTGTGAGAACTGAAACTGACTGATATGCTGTCTTCGTTCAAAGTCTGCATTGAAGCCAAACGCAACTGAGCAAAATACTGTATATCAAAGTGCTCAAGAGAAGCAATTGCGCCGAAAATGAAAAAAAAAAATTAACCATAGTTCAACTGGCTGCATATTGTACTTTGGAAAACACCCATCACAGCTACTTAAAGTTGGCACTCCCCATGTTGTCAGGCTTGGTTGTCATGGAAACATGACACCGAGTTGGTGCCGCATTTGTTCCAGAGTGGAAAACGTAGGTGTGAACGCGGACCAAACCAACTACAGTATATCAGCTTACATTTTGATTCACAGGCTGTGAAAACACTCTCGATTTCCATGATACAATATTTTTATCGCCTCAAAGTGCCAAAGTTACATTAAAGGTGCATTAAGGAGTTTTTCAACTTTAAAAATACTTATTTTCCACCATAAATATGTTACAAATATTTAATGATGTGTACAATGTGCCCTGACATATTCATTGTAAGTACCGCTAACAGTGCTAAATTGTCACTTGAAAGTTGCAGTGTCGGTCCTGCACCAGAATTTTTTGGGGGAGAATTTGAGATGATGTGACAGAATGCACGCTCCCGCTGGCCTGATTTCCTTAAGTTTCGTTTTGTCCGCCAGATGCTTAACGAGCAACAACTGAGCAGGATCTTCCAGAAAGTAAGAAAAGACCGGCTTCCAGCACTGCCACAGCTCCAGCACAGACCCCACCAGGTAAAAGAAACTTAAATTTTACTCCAGCGCTACTTGAAGAGCGAGGAAGGAGTTCCCCTCTTCCATGCACGTACATGGACACAAGCCACAGGCACGAGTGTTTCACTAAGCTGCAGTTACGCCCAAGGCCTGCAGGGGCCGTTGTTTCAAATACAATGTGAAAACTCCTTAATGCACCTTTAATATCAGTGATCTGACTTCTTATTCAGTCACTGTGAATCAGAACGTAACATGTGTGAATGTAATGAGGAAACGTTAAAAAAAAATCAAAGTCATAGTGGCTCAATTTTCCAAACACTTGTACCAGTGAAAATGTTAAATGAGGAGGACTAATATGTATGTCGGTCAATAGGGCTGTTGCTTGCATCTTTAATTCGCCAGACATCCCCGTGTCACGGATGAGCCTGAGTTTGTCGAGGAATCAACTGAAGCTTGCAAAAGGACAACATGCTGTTTACAGTTCAAACCTCTGCAGCAGTGAAAGCAAACTCTGAATAAATCATCATAAGCCGGCCTCGGCTCTTCAGAAGCGTGCTCCAAACAGCGAGCGTGCAGCCCGCCGTCTGCCTGAAGTGTCCTTCACATGACTCCGCTGTGAAAGCGGGTGAAGGACCTCAGACTTGGAGGGGGACACACACACATACACACACACACACACACACACACACACACACACACACACACACACACACACACACACACACACACACACACACACACACACCAGGGCCTTCTCTGCACGGCCTGGCTCTCCCTGTGCCAGGCTGCTGCTGGCCAACAACAATGACCCTCTAACAGACAAGTCAACAGCCACCCAACGCACAAGAGCCCAGGAGGTGCCGATGAGAGTGTGTGTTTTAACAGATTGCACACAAAACTCTGCCTCTGTGAGATGAAGAGATGGCAAGAAAGATGAGTGTGTTCTTACAGAGAGAGATATTTCTACCAGATTTTTTTACTGGTTTCTTACAAATTGTGAACACTTTTGTGAAAAGGTTTCTATAATTTCTAATATAATACTTGCATTTCAATATTCTAGATATTTCTCTTGAATTTTCAATTTTTTTAAGCAAACAGATTTACAAGTAGTCTGGTTTTCATACAGATTGAGGTCCATCCCATATTTCCTAGCGTGTTTGTGCCTGATAGCTGTGAGCTGCTGTGTTCACGGAGAGTTCTTTGTTTGATTCTGGCCTGATAGTAGTGCAGTCAGACAGCTTTCAGATGTGTTTTGCAGACAGGAGCAAATAAATATGTAAGCTCTTCCAGGGGTATGTCTGTTTATGCAAATTCACAACAGTTACGTAATCGGTGATATGTACATACAAGTAAATACATGTGTGTGATTATATAAGAACACAGTACAGAGTCGAAAATGCGACAAAGATCTTAATGAATATTTGAACAACGACCACTGAAAAGAAGCTGAACATCTGAAATAATGTGCTGTGTTCATGCATTTCTGTTACAGTGCAGTGTAGAGAGAGAAAACGGTGTAAAACGTACAGAAACATGCAGGCCGAGGACGTGTGAATGTGTGTCAGTGTGTTTGGCAGCTCCACAGGGAGCCCGAGCTGCTGAACAGCCACTGTTCACTGGCCTCAAATCAACTTTTTATTGACTGGTGGAGAAAATAATAGCGACGTGTGTTTCACTCTGTGCGTGTGGGCGCAGCATGCACATGTATCTGTTGGGAATAATGCAGCCTGTGACTGGTGTCACTGTGCCGCGGTCGCTCCGCAGTCGGCTCTCGCTCTCCGAGGCGGGCTGAAAGTCGGCGGCATTTCTCTTTGACAAACATCTGTTACCAGCAAGGCCAAATTCACACACTGCCAGTGAAGTGAGCACGGTCCAAAGTCCTTCCGATAATCCTCCCTCTCCCGCTCCCTCTGTCCGCCTGTGTTCTTTTATCGGTCTGCGGTGAGCTCGGCCTTCCAAACTTAGCTTAGTAAGTCCTATAATGTTGCTTCTGCCCCTTCAATAAAAAGTACACTTACTAAAACACTTACCCAAATAATATTTAGTAGCCTAAATGACAACATGACAATATAATAATATCATAGTTGTAATATAATATACTTTTTATTGACTAATAACTCTTAAACTGCTCCTTCATTAATGTCTTTCAGATGAAATCATAAATAAATAAGTAAGTAAATATTGTGCAGGTCCCATTTTTGCTGCCAACACAGCAATGATCCATTAAAGCGTGAACTCCACTGGACCTGGAGGTGTTGTGTGGTATCTAAAAGTCTTTGGGTCCTGCAGGTTGACCGATACTTGTTGCTTAAATAGCTCACTCATGAAAAAAGACACCATGAATCAGTGTAAATCAGTGTTATTCATCTCCCTTATCAGTGGTCATAATGTTGTGGCTGATTGCCTTATAAACAGGCCATACAGGACTTTTTTTAAACCACAGTCGCAATACTAAATGTTGAACATTATTCAACATATGGTTGCCATGGTAATATTTGTGTATGCAAATTAAAGTATGTTCAAATACTCAGCTGTGTGAGGATATTGGGGTCAGCAGTAAAGATAGTAAAGACAGATAGTAAAAAGCTGCAGCCCACAGCGCTCCAAGACCGTTAGCCTTAATCTGTAGCTGTCTCTGAGAGAAAAGAAGAATGGCTTGACCTCCTCTCAAACTGGCCCTTTGCTGCTCCTGTCCTCATCCCTCCCTCCCCCATCCATCTCTCTATTCCCTTTTCCCAGTTGAAGCCTCCAGGGGTTTTCTCTACAACCGCTGCATTCCTGCTCAGATCCTCTCCCCATCCCGCGTCGCCTCCATCCATCTCTCCACTCTGTCATCCGCGGCCTGCAGTCGCCCCTCACCGTCTCCATCTCCCGTCCTCTGCTGCGTCCCCCTGCAGTGACTCCTGCCTTTGTGAGCCCTGCTCTCGCTCTGTCTTCGGCTGCTGTGTGTGAGAATGGGGTCATTGTTGCGGCGCTGCAATGAGCCCACGAGTGTGTGTGCATGATAGTAGGAGTTCTATGCCCCAGTGCCAGCGTGTCCCGCTGAACGATCATCATGCGAACGCGGCTCGCATGCAGTACAACCGCACCGAGCTCACAGACACACAATCAGCTCCATAAATATTTGCACAGGGAGACTGTTTTCAGCATTTGCTTTTTTCCATGAAGCGCTTAAAAGATGTGCTGAGTGTACATTTCAGCTTTTCCAGGTGTTCCAGGGCCAGGGATATGTTGTTTCCTCATTATTTCATTTACAAGCAGCAGATAGAAGGAATAAAGTTCATTTACAGGATGGATTTTGGAATCTGATGAGATCAACTCTCAATATAAAGTTCAAAGAGCTGTCACTATCAGCAACGCTTATACAACAGAGAAATTCAAACACACTGAAAATTCATTTTCGATTTTCACAGTTTCACTATAATATGATAAAAAGCAACAAATCTTCTCAAACGTCAGTGTGCCACATCTTTGGCCTGCCAGATTGCCTCAATATATCTTTTTGTAATTTAATTCTTTTTTTTTTCCTACTGCACACAATCCTAAAATAAAAACAAGGAAGGGACACCGATCATAAAAAAAGGAGGTGGTACATTTCAAATAAGAGCTGGAGGAATATTTAACAGCCCATTAGGGCATTTAAGAGCATTTTAAAGAAACAAAGTCTGAAGATAGATAGATTGCGATGAGCAGAGACTAAACTATTTCAGAAGATAACTAAGTGTGAAGATCATATATATATCACATGTGTCATAATATCAAAAAGATGTTTCACAACAAAAAAAAAAAAAAAGATGAACATATGTCTTATATCCCTGACAAAACCCTGCACAGTCACCGGTCCAGAGCAAACAGCGAGAGACAGACAACCATCCACACAAACTTTCAGTTAAAGTCAATTCAGATTCACAAATTAACCTACACAGCACGTCTTTGGGTAAAGGAAACATGAATGAATTTCACTATTTTCTTTACTATCTCCTATAAACACTGTTAAAACTCAAGCATTCGTGTATTCCTGCTTTTCCTGGGCGTCTTACTGTAGTTAATCATTGCCTGAAAAAGACATGTTGGCACATATTATTCATGCATATCACTGTTCGGAGCCGCGATGTCCATGATTAACTTCCACACCTCCAGCTAACAAGCTGACACGATAACAGTTTTGCACACCAGTCCTCGCACAAGAGTCACAGTCTCGGCCCGCACTCTGTCTCTCTGAGGGATTAGCAGCCGGCTGGCCACCACTCTAATCCTTTCCTCAACAGACTCACTCTTACATTCACACACACACATACACACACACACATACATACACTTGCAGAGCCAAACACAGACTTTTTAATGAAACTGAATATATTCCATATCTTGCTCGTCTGCTAAGTAGCTATTACAGCACGTGCGTGTAGTGTGCTGTGGTCAATACATCGACTGAAACAAAAGAAAATCTCAAAAAGTACAAAGAGCTCATTTATCAAATTAATTCCTCCTAGTTTTGTTTTGTGCAGACTTGGCAGGCTGTCTATGGGACACAGGGCTCCCACCATGAATATGAATGTTGACAATGTAAACAAAGCTTCTATTTGAAGCTTCATATCAGCCGAAACACCAGCTAATGTCAGCCTCGCTCCGTCTTTATCGAGTGTTTCAACGCCACCAGCTTATAGTTCAACTTCAGGAGCTTCATATGGAGCCTGAGTGAAACGTTACTGCGCAGCAATTTGAAAGTCAAAGACAAACATCAGGTATAAGCTGCATGTATCTGGATGGTGTAACTACAGCATGATGCTTACGTGAGCACCGGCTGCAGTGGCGGCCCAGCCTGTCTTTCTGTTGTTGGTAACAGGTGATCACTTCACCTGTATTGTCTTACCAGCAGCTGACTCACTGCTTCGGCGGAGCTCGTCTGAAGTATCACTGACGGAGTGTGTGTCGCTTCAACATGGGTCACAATTCACATCACTGCGGTGGCAACAGAATTTATTACCATAGATTTCTAAATTTATTGACAAAACCACCTAAACTGTGGATTTTCATAATTGTCCTGTGAGATTAGATTCAGTCGTTGGATTGAACGGCTATTATGACAATTCTCTTTTCAACATTTCATCCACATTTACACAGAAATTAAGGACAGCAAAATTAAATGATTACAAAATTAAACAATTTGCATTGTATAACATTTTAGCATATTTGCTCCGTATAATCAAGTTACTGAGTTTTTATCAGAAATAAATTACAAAAAGTTAAAATTACAAATTCACACCACAACAGCGGAAAAGATTAACTGTTCAAACAACAGACACTGAACCTTTACCGACAACAGGTGAAGACCTGCACATGGTCTATCCAGCAGCTCCTGAACTACTCATCATTTGTGTCCTCCATCGCCAACATCCGTTCATTTAATGCATTCTGTCCTTCAAAATTTATCATTTTCTGTGAAGAACTTTGTATCAACAGTTTGAAAAGTACCATGTCAATCAAGTGTCATTTGTGCATTATCTCTCACTCAGTGAGAACAAAATGGTCTTCCAGAAAGCTTTAAACAACTCCCTGAGGTTTACACACACTCACAGTCCAAAACAGACAAGTGAAATCTTACAAAGCTTCATGAATCAGTTCCTGTCTAAAGATGTGAACTAGAGATGTAACAATCATGGCTTAAATTTGTCAAGAATGTTGCTTCTGCTACTGAAGTTTTGACATATATGAATAAATAGTTAAAATATTATCTGCTTCCTTTTAAAAACTAGCTCATTGCATTTTGGTATTCTTAATATATGACTAAATGAAGTTTATTTAGTTGTAATAATCATTCTTAGTGTGCTTTTTCATTGCTTTTTTGCTTTTTCTTGCCTTGTATTTTATGTTTTTTTGCCTTTATTTTTTGTCTTATTGTGTTGTTCAATTGTTAACCACTTCAAAATGTGCCAACATGGATGAAAACTGCTGTGTAAATAAAGTTTGATTGACTGATAATAGATAAACTGGTTTAAAAAAAAAAGGTGCTTAGCTGAAATTCAGACATTGATACGATTCTACAATTTCATTTAGCAGACACTTTTGTCCAAAGCGACGTACAACACAGGCAAGAATACAGACATAAGAAAGAAACCATTAGAAAATGCTTCAAATGCTTCAAGTGAGATTGGTCGAGGGAGTTGCCATCAAGTTGCAGAAGAGGAGCCACTAACCCCCCCTATTTTATTTATTTATTTTATTTTATTTTTTTCCGGTCAACTTAGTCAGTGGTACTTAAGTGCTGGGTTTTAGACCACCTGACCTATTCTACCCCAAAGATGGAGTTGGATTAAGTCCCTAGGTGTTCTCTGAACAATTGAGTCTTCAATTGTCTCTTGAAAGTAGACAGGGACTCGTCAGAACGCACAGAGTTTGGTAGTTTGTTCCACCATTTGGGAACAACAGAGGAGAAGAGTCTGGCAAGAGATTTAGAGCCGTGCTGGGCTGGAAGCTCCAGGCGTCTCTCACATGCAGAGCGAAGTGGCCGTGACGGAAAGCAGATCTGGATCAGGTTGGATGATGCCAATATGATGTATCTGAACTGTCCTTCTCATGTTTCTAGTTTTGCGAGAGAGCACCTTTCCTGTTTCTTTACCTTCTGCGTTTGAGGCAAGTGAGGAGGACTGCTGCCCTATGCTCTAAGAAACCGCTCGCTGATCCCGGATGAGAGTGACAGGTAAGGCATGACCGCGGGGCTGATGACCTGCCAGCCCACAAACATGCTGTGACACCACTCCAAGGAGGTCAGGGTAATCAGATTATCCCCGTAATACACAGACTCACTCTCCCTTTGCCCACTGCGAGTCCGACCGACGGCAGCGCTCAGCAGGTTAAAAACACACGATCACACACGATCACACATGCTCACAGACGACGCCTTCAAAAACATCAACGGAAGCTGGATAAATTTAGAAGAAGAAGAAGAAAAAAAAAAAAAGCATCTGAGGGAGCCAAAAATAAAATTCCTGTGTAATGAAAAATTCACACACGGCTTCAAACACACACCAATCGAAGGATGTCACGTTTTGCTGTGGTGAAGAGGGAGTGAAGATTGTTTACGGAGCTGTGAAGCCGGCTGGGGGGAGACGGGGGAAGTGGCTCGGGGGCTGAGCCGCTCTGTCACCGCATCCATGCCAAGTGGTCGGCGGTTTGAAGAGGACACCTGAGAGCAGCGCACCTGGACAATGGGCTGAGGTGTAACCCTAAACTGAGATGAACCACTGTTTGTCCCCCACGCTCTCCTTCTCTTGTTCTTTCCCATCACGGTCTGCTCTCCCGTTTCGTGCCGCTTCACTCTCTCTCTGGTCCCCAAGTTCATTTTCTCCCCACCAGTTCTTCTGCCCAGTCTTTTGATTCTCTCCTCCGTCTCGCTTTCTGCTCACAACGCTTTTCGCCCTTTCGGGCATCATGAGGACAAACGCAAGCATCCCTCTGTGCCAGTCTGAGTCATATAATTACATTCTTAATGATTAGCACCCATTTGCAGCGAGAGTCATCATTTCGGTGGGGAGGGGTGAGGGTTCGAGCCCTCCCTGAGACATTCCTGCATCTTTTCAGTTGCTATTTTCTCTCGCACAATACTCTAAATTAGGGGACTGACATTTTGCACTGCAGCTGACAGCGGCTAGCAGCTGTATGACTCAGTGACACAGAAGCAGTGCCCATGTCACCACGGGAAGGCAGCGTTGTGGCGTTGTTGCCAAGGCTCCGCCGTCCAATACGCATCTGATCCCACATCGCTGC
This sequence comes from Salarias fasciatus, assembly GCF_902148845.1. Lineage (NCBI taxonomy): Eukaryota > Metazoa > Chordata > Actinopteri > Blenniiformes > Blenniidae > Salarias > Salarias fasciatus. The sequence goes on along the minus strand of NC_043758.1, from coordinate 12,564,484 downwards.
TCTCCCAGCCGCACGGGAAGGGAGGGAATGGGGAGCAAGGGATGCTGGAGTGTGAAAGAAGGCAGAAGACTGGAGATGGAGAGACATTTCAACAGATCAGCAGTGAGCGTTTTCAAGCTGCAATTCCACCGTGTCCCTCATTAAAAGGCCTTTAGTCAGCATCCTGCACACACCACCCATATTTGCACACTCCCTCCCCCATCACTCATGTCACTTGGGATAAACACACAGTCTGCCCTGCACTTGTAACGCGCACAAATGCACTTTAGACGCCGGCTGTGTATTATGTCTTTGATGCACCAACAACTGCAACTGCGTCTTTAAACAGCAAGTAGCACAAAGGACCAAAAATAGCTCAGTGAGTTGCAGAGCAGAACTGCTCTCCTTGAGGAGGGGAAGAAGAGCAGGAGGAGGTGCAGGGAGAGCTGACAGGGAAAAGATGGCAGAGAGAGAGAGAGAGAGAGAGAGAGAGAGAGAGAGAGAGAGAGAGAGAGAGAGAGAGAGAGAGAGAGAGAGAGAGAGAGAGAGAGAGAGAGAGAGAGAGAGAGAGAGAGAGAGAGAGAGAGAGAGCATTTCTCCAGGACTCAGGCTTCCCTACTGCGCTCAATTTAAGTTTCCCCCTCTGTGTCAAGGCTCCCGAAACCTCCCATCATGCACTAGAAATCAATGTCAGCACAGGCTGATCACCTTTCAGTAACGTCTTGAAACGACTGTGAGAGGGTGAAATAACTACAGCAACTCTGTAACAGTTTTTGACCAAACTCAGGCATCTTTTTCGTCCTCATGTTATGTTAACTGCCCACTTTTAATTATTGGGAACATTTTGTTGATAGAAAGCTCTAAGTTATACATGTTTTATATGATTTTTTTGTGCTTTATTTATTGCTTTCTATTTATTTAAATGGCTTGCATTACATCTATTTACACTGAATGGAGTAAGTTCAACCCAGTTGTGGTAAGCTTTTACTATCAACATTTTCTGCAGTGTGCAAAAAACATAATACCTGCTGCCTTCAGTTAATTGACACCACAGTACAGTTTCAATCATGATATAATATTTAGCTTTAAATCTGTCTTCAAACTAATCTGAAAAGATCTTATCACAAATTCTACATTCAGGAGCGTTTTATCCTACAGCTTTTCTCCTACCTCCGTGACAAAATAACGTCCTCTCTACATACTGCGCAAATAAAGTGAAGATGAATAAATAAAGCCAGTAACCCTGCTGCTCTCAGATTTGTTTATTTAGTTCTGTTGATTCTGTTTGATAGACCACGCGAGGATTTCATTTCACTCGATCAGTTTATTTGCATAGTTTGAAGAGTTTTATAGTAAATGCTAACATGGATGATTTGGAGCGTTTGTAAAGTGAAAATGCATTTTCTTTAATTGAATACCGAGGTGACTTCTTATGAGTAGCCAGTGCTACTCATGTTGGCCAAAGTTAAACTGTATCTGCTCCAAACACAAGTCTTAATAGAAGGAGTGGCTAAATGGCTCATTCCAAGCAGCCTGACTCACTGGAGGGAATGTTTGCTCTTAGCTTGTTATACCTTAGTTTTGAAAAGAGTATGACTGATTTGCATTTACTGTGTCAAACTGTGAGAAGAAATTCTCCCTCAAGGTTGTCACCTCTGAGTGAAATGTAACATCGAGAGAACTGATTTCATCGTTTGAAGACCATGATGCTCCATCTCCACGCAACATTCATGCATCTATACATCCATGTCTTCGCCAATCCAGCCATCCAGCAATGTGAGTCAAGCTGCAGGCTGACGTTAGGGAGGGGGGTAGAAGACACGGGACTAAAACATGCTAATGACATTCACTCATACGCACTTACACCTACAGGCTATTTACAGTCACAGAAGAATTTGCATGTCTTCAGACTTTCGGAGAAATGTAAAGTTTTCCCTGGAGAAAATGCATGCAGGCAGAACATGTAAACACCTAATAGAATCGATCAAACCTGGTAACCACAAAGGGACGAGACTGAGGTGACAATGAGGGATTTTAGTATGCATTTCCTTCATGGACATCTTCCCTCCCACCTTCCCACTGTGTCTCACAAGAAAACCTCTGACACTATAAATCCATAATCTCGGCAAATGTTCGATTACACAAAAGATAAATGACAGTTAATTGAAGTACTTACTATTGCTGGACTTGAGGTCTCTGTGGATGATGGGAACGAACGCCTGGTTGTGTAGATAGTCCATCCCAGTAGCGATTTGGACAGCCCAGTTCACCAAAACTCTCGGAGGGACCTTCTTCCCAGCGAGGGCTCGGTTGAGAGCCCCCCCTCTGGCATACTCCATCACCAAGCACAGGTTGGGCTCTCGCAGGCAGACCCCACGGAGGGCGATGATGTTGGGATGCCGGAGCATCCAGAACAGCCTGGCCTCCTGCCGCACGCTCTCCGCTGTGACACTAATATCCTCATCTGGATCCTGCCTGGCGGCCTTTACAGCGACTTCCTCTGCCCGCCATACTCCTTTGTACACCTTTCCAAACCCGCCGGCTCCTATTACCTCCTCCAGGAGCAGTTCAGTAAAGTCAATCTCCAAGGGGCATTCACCCACACCCCCTGCCACCAGCCCTCCTGCCGTCAGCTGCTGGTAGCTGGCGGCGTCTCCCCTCGTGACGTAGTTGCTTGGAAAGATACCCACCTTGTCCTGGATCTTACCTGTCCACCAACCCTCATCCCCAGATACTTTGGAGTCTTTGGAGAGAACCTCCAGGAGGTCCCCCCGCCGCAGGGTTAACTCCTCATCGGCCGTGGCTTCATAGTCAAACACTGCTGTCCAGTAGGGGTTGGGATTGCTGCCCCCACATCTGTGACCGGGGTGGGAGTCCGGCGAGTCAGAGATGGTGGAGGAGTTCCAGCTGCTGCCATTCTCCACCTGCAGAACTGGAGCGGGAAACATCGGCGGGGGAGGTGTCATATTCGGGGGAATGGATGAGGAGGAGGTAGTAGAGGAGGGAGGCCCAGGGGGGACGAGGCAAGGGGGTGGCGGAGAGCAGCAGCCCCCACAGCTGGTGCAAGACAGGGGGGCTGCTGTGCTGCTCGCTCTGCCGTATGGGTTCATGGCAGCCTGACTTCTGTGTGACACTGTCGGCCTGCCCTTTGTCAACTCAGGCACAAAATCCATACGGGGCCCATCGGCTGAGACAGGGTGTCCTCGACCACCAGCGGAGGGGAGAGGGGATCAGAGGCTCAGAGAGCTGCAACTGCTCTTCCCCGTCGCCACATTTCACTGCTGAATCCGTGCCAAGTCCTGTCACCAGTTGTTGCTGTGCTGTTGCTATGCAGTGTGTAAGTAACATGTATTCCCAAAGGCAAGTTCATTCAGGGCTGATATACATCAAGTCGAACAATGACACTCAGAGGAGCGGATCCATGAATGTGGCTTCTCACAATACCTCAGTGATTGTTAGTGTGCTTTGATAAAATGCTGCCCTAAACTCTCACAGGAAACATGAACGTGTGTTTATCTGATCAGGGAATGAGCCGTGAAATTAAATCAAGGCATTTTTTCCTCCCGTTGGGCCATAAACTTCACTCTAAAGTTAATAAAGCAGTTCCATACTTAATGTCAATTTACTGGCACAATAAAGAAACAAAATATGAGCACATAATGTATTTATAGTTCTGAATTATTTTCCCAGATGAACACTTCTGTGGTCATTTATCATGATTGTGAGTGTATCACCAGTGACTGAGGTGACGATAAAGCCACAGCTGATTGTCAGATGGAAAATGGACTATTTGGCTGCCAATAAAAACTGCAGCCTGTGTATGAACTGGGTGAAATCCTCTGAGCAGGGGTCCTCATTATTTCCCATCCAGCCCTGTGTAGATGCACCTCCCCCGCCGGCCATCTCTCTCTATATGGGCTATAATCTATTTCTCTATATTGGGTGAGGAATGAAAAAAAAAAAAAAATCCTACATCCCCACAACAAGCCAGTCCTGGCAGCTGAATCCTACACATGCATGAGCCGATTCAGTCGTTCCTCGTCCATTTTAAGACAGTTGGGAAGTCGAACAGGCGATCCGAGGCGGGTATTCAACACGGGAGCTGCGAAGTGGCACCATGTTCAGCAGCATCCAGCCGCGTCTGAGCGCAACAAACCCGCCTCCGTCTCCGAGCAGCGGCCTGGTCCAGCGGGCGCCTCCGCCGGGCTACATTTGGGATGGTGACGAGCTGTGGGTTCGACAAGAAACTCGTCTGTGACAGACACAGACAAGAGATGCGACCATTTCTCATTATCCCGCTGCTCCGTGAGCGCGCATGGTCCCGCTTCCACACCACCAGTCAGTCTCTACAGCGGCGCTGTCAAGGTGCGGGTTTTTTTTCCCCCCTAATTGTCCACGACTTGTCCAGCAGAGAGAGAAGCCGTCACACGACAGCAACAAGGTGGAAAAAATATTGTCGACGAGGGTTTGCATGGAGGCATTGCAGCATTACTGTACGAGTGATCCAATGGAAAAGGCGACGAGATCCACTGTCTCCATGTTTCCTTTAGCAACAGATCGACAGCCCATCCCAGGAGAAATAATAATAATAATAATAATAATAATAATAATAATAATAATAATAATAATAAACAATCTCTTGTTACGTGCGTAAAAATGCTGCTCGCATCCAGCCGTTCCTTGTATCCTCCGTTCCAGACAGCATCATTTCAATACGTAAACAATTCGCCTTTGCTGTAACCAAACCTGGACGTTGAGCGGAGCAACATCTACTGACACCATCGCATGGGCGTATGGTTTAGCATCCAAGTAGAAGAAGGGGGAACATTACAGGTCCGTAACCCAGTTTATCCGGCAGATTAAAACGCTCCCGAGAGTCCCCGTCCGCGCCGCTCATCCAGCTGTCCGAAGCTCCATCGTTCCCAAACACACCGCTCTCCCATAAATAATGCGTAACATTCCGGGATCCGGGGCTGTCAGTCTTTAGGCTGACTTTGCATCCAAATACACCGGGGTGCTGCGCACACAGGCAGGAGCGACGTAGCCTCAGACGGCTCTGATCTTCAAAAGGTGTGGATGATACGGCGCGTGGACCGCACAGCAGCCGGACTCAGGTCTCCAGCGTGCAGATCGGGGCGCTGCGCACCGCGCAGGGCTGAAAAGAACACACTGCAGTTTGTTGGAACAAGCTGCTGGTGGGAGTGTGCCGGTGCACTCTGGGTAATGTAGTCCTATACGGCTCTCCTGCTGACCTACATCATTCTGACAGCAGACAAACGTGAATAATTCACAATATCCTCGATAATTAGCAAACATGATGCGTGTCTCACTGTATAAATTCCTGAAATCATGTACAATTTTGCACAGTATTGTCCTCATATTGCCAGTTTCTAATAGACTAACGTCTACATTGCATTACAATGATGTAGTACATTGCAATACACATTGAGTCTTACATAGTTGAAGACCATAGAAGGTTTATTCTACTTGGTAATGCATCACCCAGCATTCATAATCTGTTCCTCAATGACACCACAACATACGACCACGCACCCTTTGTTTCGTTTTACTATTTAGTAACAGCAAATCTATAAGTATAAATTCCCTCTGTTAAGTATTTAACTTGTTCCCAGTCCTAATAAATTGTTCATAACAACTGTTATTCAAATGAAATATAAAACCTCGTGCTCCAATAATTCATATTTCAAGGCAATTCAAATCAAAATTAAGCAATGATTGATTTTATTCTAACAATAGCGATCACGCCTATCAAAATATGAGCAATACTGCCCTCTGGTGTATATAAAAACACTTTTTAGGCATTCAGTGTCTTCTTTATCTCACAGCTACTATTGATACTCGTTGCTTTAATTGAGGCCCCCTGGTCATTATCTGTTCAAACCATCACAGTCATGCCAAGACTGGGACGCCCCTCCTGCAAGGTAAACCTTTTAATGTCTCCATGTTTCTATTTGGAATAAGCTGCATATAATTACATTTAATTCAACCTTTATTGATTGATTGCATTCATCTGTTTGAGGCATGTATTGATCCTAATGTTTGACTTCATTGTTCTCTGCACTTGAATATGTGAAACATATGGAAGCAAAGGGCTGTACAGTGCAGGAGAGGTTAGTGCTCTCACCTCACAGTGACTGTTGTGGGTTTGAGTACGAGCTGGGCCTTTCTGTGGTGTTTTTATTTTCTATAGTCGAAAAATCACGCATGTGAGGTGAATTGGCAGTGAAGTTTTAAAATAAATAATTTGAGTATGCATCTAAAAGTTCCATTAAGAGGGGATCCTGACATATTTAAACACATTTTTTTAATTATTACAATAGTTACTTTGCCTAGTAATTAGTTACTTTTAAAATATTGAAACTCACTTTCTGGCTCACTTACTTTTTTTGAACAAGTAACTAGCAACTATAACTAATCATATGTTGTACATGACGCTTTATAAATAAAGCTTAATTGAATTGAGTGGTGAATTGTAGTATACATATTACAGTGTCATAATAATGTAAATGAAAGTGCATAATGTGAAATAATGGTAATACTGTATTTGCATTAAATCTTTCACAATTCAATAAAATATGATGCATATGATGCTTTATTGGGTTGACAAAAAACCCAACGATTTTGCTTTAAAACTGATACATGCCAATTCTTCAGTCAGCAAAGTTCTAAATAACATCAACATCTAATTTGCACAGCTGCTCATTTGGATATCTGGGTCAAATTAGATGATGAAGGAATTTAAAATGATACATTGGTGTCAACTCCACAGTGAGAAACGTTCTAAATGACGTCATCATCTGATTTGCATAGCTGCTCATTTGCGCACCCGGGTCAAATTGAGCTTTATAAGAACAGTGATGGAGTAATGACGCTAAAATAAACACATTTTACAAATGTAGAAATGCTGTCTACAGTTGCAAATCAAAATTGATAGGTGTCTTCTCTCATATTATCACACAGCAACATTTGATCTGTTTGTAATTTATTCTGTCAAGTGTCCATTCATTTCATTAATCATTTATTAATTTTTATTTAAAAAAAAAAATAATTGAACATGCATCTTAAAGTTAAGAGGGGATCCAAATTCTATGACATGTTTGAACACGTTTTGTTAAAGTAACACAAAAGCTTCTTTGTCAAGGGATTAGTTACTTTTAAAATATTGTAACTTAGTTACCCAGTTACGAAGCAACTAGTAACTATAATTACTTTTTGAAAGTAACTTGTCCAACACTGTTAATTGGTGACCCTCAATTATCCATGGCTGTCTGTCTTTCTGTTTGCTCTGTCTGGCAGCATGTCCACAGTGTATTTTAACTGGGCCCATATATCTGGGACTAGCTGCAGCAAACTGTGATCATAATAATATAGTATAGAAGATGGATGTGTGAATGTATTTTCCGTAATTTGAACAAATGCATACACTCCACCATCCATAGCTTAGTTTGTTTTATTTACTTATTTATTTGATATGGCAATAACTTGCATCAACTTAACAAAAATACTTGTTTAAAAGTACCGTACTATGAAAATAAACAACAAAATGTGTTCTTGCTTAACCTTTCTGATTATTTTTTTTTCTAAAGGTAATATGTTACAACCAAAAAATCAAAAAAGTGCATTTATTGTGGTCGATTTGAAATGCTGCTCATGCCACTGATTTTTGTGAAAATGTGACTACAAAAGTGAAACTTGTGATCCTAATTGAATAAACACACCCTTACACAATGCAAAAGTCACTGAAAATTCAGTGAAATTCAAATGTTTTCTAAGCATAGTCATGCATCAGATTACAAAGCCATTTTAAAATTAAAAAAAAAAAAAAAAATCACCGAGGAATATTATGCTAATCGACCACAGAGCTGCGCTGTTGGCCAATTTGTGAGTGATCCATTGATATTCTGTAATTCTGTACTGCTTCATTCTGGTAAAGGTCTGATACCGGCAGCTTACACCCTGAAGACATCGCCTCAGCATTATATTCAATTAAGGAGGGGCACAGAGAGAACGTGCAGACTCTTCAAAGAAAGACCTGACTCTGATTCAAACTCATGTCATAAAGAATATACAACATGATTATTATTCAAAATAAAGTACACTGTATATATTCACATGAAAATAACAAATACATAATTCTATTTGTGATGGGAAAAAAAATCTTATTTACTGATTCAATGAAAATCTGTTTTTCTTTTCAATAAATAAAAAAATTCAGAAGTGATTCTACTTTTACCCTTTCACTATTCCAACAATTTTTATTGTAGTTTAAAGAGTAATTCAGCATAAATGTTACTAACATCCCAGCAACACGTGAAGATATTTTAAATGTGCTTCTAACTATTTGTTAGGCTACTTATGAGTGGGTACCTAAAGATTAAATACTGATAATGATTCATTAAACTGGTGTTTCTTATAGTTATATGTGGAAAATCTCACAGGTAAAATTTGAAAGCATTCCAAACTTCTCACATCTGGTTTTACTGTCAGTGGAGGGAATTTGGTAAAAATTTTCCAACGTGAAATATTTCGTTTCAAAACACATTTCTCAGACAAACTGTGTATGAAAACAAAATGTAAAGAAGGCATTTCTCTTTTTCAAGAATAAATATATTGGTTACAAGAATGCAGATCAAAAGAATTAAAATCAATATTTAGCTGAGACAATTTCAAATGCAACAAATATTTTATGGATCCCCATAATAAATTCATATTTAACCTAAACTAGACATATAAGCAGTGGGCTGCCACAGTCAGTGACTGAGGAGCTGTAGAGGAGTCTTCCTCTGGGAGTCACATTTGTGACTTGTCAGCAGTGACATTAAAATCATGAAACTCTGACTCCAAGTTCACATCTCTTGCTCCTATCATTGCTTGTCGTAAAATGTACATGTACAAGCTGGGCTTGTGGGGCTACTTGTTTAGAGTCTGCATGGTCTGTTTGTGAGTGTCCCCCCGAAGAAAAAAAGCAAAGATCTCAGATTTATTGGTGACTCCAGTTTGTCTCTAGGTGTGAACGTGAGTGTCTTTCTCACGGTCTTCGCTCTGTTCCGGCATTCTGCTGCCGATGTTGGAGAAATTCAGTTTTAAGGATGGAGAAATGATGGGAAATTCAAATGAGAACAAAACTGAAATTAAAACTAATATTTTTGGATTTTTACTATGCTGACAATTTCTCTATTGATGAATAAAAAGTGGGGTTTTTTTTTCTATTTACACTGTAAGTCAAATGCTATTACTAATGAGAGAAAAGGGTAAAGTGTGTGGAACGCGTTGGCTGCTGTGTCTTTCGTCTCAATGAGAAGATGATTAGACTTGCTGTGTGTGTGTGTGTGTGTGTGTGTGTGTGTGTGTGTGTGTGTGAGTAGTAGTAAAGTGCTGCCCCCTGTGCGTTACTATCAGTGGGCTGCACCAGTCGGAGCTGCGCATGCGCAGTGTGTGTGCGGGCGCAGCTCCGCCGTGGTTTCGGTAGAAGCATTCCTGGTGAAGTCTCTGTGTGAACGGGCTGCCGACCGTCGTCCAATGGCCGCGTTAACAGCGTCTGGAGAATTATTTTAAATGGAGTAGGAGCTGAGTGGAAACGAAAACACCGGGCTCACATCAGGTAAGCCGTCCGCTGATTTTATTTTCTCTTATTAGTTTTTATTTTGGGCGGGACACTGAAAAAGCTGCTGAAAAGTGACGACTGAACTCAGCATTAGCGAGCGGAGGCGGACACGGAGAGCCAGCCGATCCGACCAACTTCACTCAATGCTCGGTCTGTTTCCTGCGCCTCTGCCGGGACTCTCACACCCACCTGGAGCCGCACACACCGGCGCCTGCTCCATCTCCACCTCCACCCATTGAACGGCACACACACGAGCCTGAATTGAGCCGCTACCTGCTAATAATTACTAACTATAAAACAATCTACAACCTCCCTGCTCGTTAGGGACGCCACTGCGCATGCGCCCTGAGCTCTGCAGACTTCGGAATTGTAGTTTTTCGTACCTGAGTTAATCGCAGTTGCGAGGGCCAGGAGAAAATGGTAAAACTACAAGTTCCAGACAATGGGAGCTTTGTTTGGGAGCAGAGCTAGCCAGCTAGTTAGCCCGTACGAGCTTTGAATTTCGAGTAGTTGTGCTGCAATCGGAAGTTGCCTTGGCTGGAGATGTGCGTTAAAGCATGAGCTGCATGTGAAATGCGGTGGTTGTGCAGTTCGAACACGCATTCTGGAAGTCAGAGTTCAGCAGTTGGAAGGAGACGGTGTTGCTTCTGTGCCACGAAGGGGTGTGCAACATGTTTTAATTGCGGTTGTAAAATGAGCATTGCCCCTGGACCTGCAGGCTGTATCCAGCTGTCAGAGGACGTGGATGCACACTCTGGGTGCAGGATTCACAAGCGTAACGCAGACATACGAGCGTGTGTAAGGAGGCGATCATGCCTCCCTTTTCATTGAGATCCCCCGTGTTACTGCTGTATTCCCCCAACCCTCAGGAAATGACACGTCGAGGATCAGGATGATGGATCTGCCGGGCAGGAGCAGCAGACCGTGGCCGCGCTGCACATATTCTAGGCTTCATTTGCTCCGGTTGCCTCCCACCTGGAACTAATGGAATAATGATTACCAGGGAAATTGTGAGAATCGTGTTCAGGTGTCTTGAACCTGGTTGTCCTGCTGCTCAGCCGCCTGTAGCAGCTCCAGTGTTGTTGTGCCCAGGACTGTCCATAGTCATAGGCTGAGGGGATTCCTGCGTTTTTTTTGTCCAGTTTAATCAGGAATCGGATAATATTGTTGCAAATTCAGCTCTTGCACGTGCAGTTATTATGGTATACTCTGATCACAGGCTGCAAGAGTCAGTTATACAATACTCGCTTTGTATGGTTTCCCTCGAGACATTTTCATGTTGTAATAACAAACCATAGATTTTTATTAACAAAGCCCTCATTAGCCTGTGGTAATTCATTGTATGCATTCAGCTAAAAGCGGAATACAGTAACAAAGCAGAAGTTGTTTGCCCGTCTAAATAACCATGGTATAGACACTATGCTTCTGTGAGATGCTTGAGTTTTTGCAGTATCCATCCACAAACCTACTTATTTAAAATCCTGCATTTAAATATATACAATTATGAAATATGTGCAGAGTACTACCACTCATTAGACTAAAAAGTGAAGAAGAAATACAAAATCAACTGTCAGACTTTTTTTTTTTCTCTTCCAGAAAATCAACTGTCAGTCTGTCTAGACTACCAGGACATTCCTGCATGGTTTTAGCATTATTGTAGCCATGATTTTTGTTTTCACTAATGTATTAACATCAATGTTGACCTTGAGTCTGGGGAACCTAGGTTTGAATCCCTTGCAGCAGGAAGGTCATCTGACACTGAAACTAACCAAGTTTGTAGCGCAAGTTGTTATTTACATGTACATTGAAAGAGATATTGGGTTTTTTTTCTACTCACACTTAAAGTAAAATTCTGATTGCATGGTAGTGATATGACTTGCATAGCTTTATACCTGTCCGAGATCCCATACTTCCATTGTCTTTAGATATGTCACTGTGCTGCACGTGTCATTAAGCATGACACAAAACCTTAATCGACGCAGCATCATGTTCCTGCAAGCTGTGGTTGATCATTTGTTGACTCTGGCATCAGTGACTTCAGGAGATTAGGCAAACACACACAAAGTGGTGGGAATTTCAGTCAAGTGTAAATAAGTTGCTGCAATCAATTAGTTTCTGTGCAACAATTATGTCAAAAGAATTTATACTTCAAGGGCTTAAAATCCACTAATTTATGGGCTATTATGACTCGAGATGCTGCCAAAGTTGAGTGGCGTCAGGCCTGTTTCTTGTGTCATAGTGGTAGCACAGGTTCTCATAATAACATTACAAACATAGAAAGCGTAATATCCTCCAGCTGAAGTAGTCAGACATGGTATTAATTTTATTAGGCACTGCTATGTGACGTCCTCTGTCAAAAAGATATATTTGTTTGTGTGTGTAGCAGCAACAGACACATTTAAAACACACAGGAAATAAATCTGTCGCTGAATTTTTGTGTTAAATATTGTTTAGTTCCAATTTTAAATCCATGAAGTATTGGTATCAGCATTGTTTGAAAATACAGTTTAGTGGGGCGTTGGGTCATGCTTTAAAGATTTGCATGGATGCTTTGATCAATATATCTTGTCAATTCATGAGTTCAAATCAGAACGTTTGCTTTGTTTGAAACTGGTACTCTTAATTTACCACTGGAAATAAACAAATCACGTCATATTTCTGACCATTTGCCTCAAGAATGTAAAAGTGTGAATACTGATATAAATAAGTGTAAAGGAAATGTTATTACAGCTTAAACTGTGATGTCGTCCAGACAATAACAACCCAATTGCATGTGATAATATTCTAGTTTTTAAACTCCCGGCTGAAATAAAAATCCAAGCTGTGTACATTTTAAGATTTTGACTTCCCAGTCTGATGTCTTGACGTGAAGGATTGCATATTTTCATACTTTGGAATCACAGGTCTTGAATCTTCATATTTCTGAACAAATCTCACGAGGGATGGTTTTAGAGTTCATTCATTTTACTTTGGTTTTTCTCCAAAGTATTTGTTGCTGTGAGTCTAGCACGATCCTTGATCTCGTGCCAGGTCCTGAGTGTCTGCGTGAGCTTGTTTGTTTTGGTATTGTCACAGTGACGTTACGTCATCATTTCATGACTTTTGGATGGGTGTGATATCGTTGGAAAACACCTCTGCAATCAGCATGTCGCTGATTCCACCGGCTACCAGATAACAACTTTCGGTATGTGATCATCTCGAGCAACATGTTTCTGTTTTGCTTCTTATTTTGGTGCTTCTTTAGAAGCAGCTGCGGAAACAAAGAATTCTTTCTTCAAAAGAGAGCTGAATCTGGGCCACCTGAGTTATTTCGCCTGTAAACATTTTGTTGAATCACTTCGACCTATCTCGGCAGAGGTGACTCAGCAGTTGTTGACCTCCGCTGCTCTTTCCTTTCTTATTCTTGTCAAACACTTCAAGGAACTTACAAGCATGCTGTTCCAGTCATGTGCTGTGAGAACACATTTTTTCCAAGATTGCATTTTGGTGGTTGTAGCTGTTTTTCACATCAATAATACATTGGCAGTCCTCCTTCCATTTGTCATTTTTGAGCATAAAATCCTCAAGCCAGGTCTCCATGCAATCCCTCAAGAAAACTTAGTAAAATTAAAGTTAATAGAAATGAATAATTGTGTCTTTTAAGAGCCTGCTGAGGAACACACACACACACACACACACACTCTCTCTCATTCGAACATGCACCATCCATCACTATCATCGAGTATATTCTGATAGGTCACAGAAACGGTTGACAAGCCCTGAGGCTACGGATCCCATCTGGCCTGCCAGAGCGCACAGCGATGGCTGCACGTGCACGTTTGAAGGGCCCTGAAGTCGTACAGCATCATCTCTCGACTTGAATTTATGGATTTCATTTGCTTATAGTCAGCTGACCTGCTTGCCCAGGCCGCACACTCGTCACTTAGTGACGGATGTTTTGAACTGCCACCTCCCTGCTTATCGCTGATTCATCATGAGCTTTATGGCGCCTATAAACCAACAGTGTGGCGCAGTTTAGACACGTGTGCCGTTAATCCTAATCAATTGTCACATGTTGACCCACCTCCTCCTGGCACTGCTTAAATGCAGTTTAGACATTAATTGACTATAGCACCAGCTGCGTTTCTTGATTTTGAGTGTTGATTAGTGCTCTTTTTAAATGATGGTTTAGATTGGTTAAATCAAGGTCACAAGTATCGACCATGTTTTAAACTGTTTGCTCAGTCAGCCTGAGATACAGGCAGAATTCACTCAATTTTTTTCTACAGTCTTAAGATGCTCCACTTATAGTAATAATATTTACATGATGAAATAAATTGATCTTTGTTATTGTCAAAATAGTGGTTAATTTAATTTCCTTAAAGTTCCATCAGCGTGGTCGAATATTCCAAAATGGAAAAGAAAAACAAAAACATTCAGTCAGTTTTTTTTTTGTCTTTACCTAGAACAAAGCGAAGTTGAAGTGGTATAATTCTGCAAGTTAACCGTTGTAATGAGCTGCTGTATTTTTCCCACCAGGTGGACGTTTCACTCTTAGCCAACTGATCATGCTTTCCCAGCTCAAATAGTGAAAACAAAAATAAAATTTAACAACTCAGTTACTTAAGCTGTATGAGATTTAGAGTGCATGGATATCTAAGGATTCCTTACCCGGAACAAATAAATACATGATGTTTATGTTCAAACAATTTTTGACTTGTCTAATATGGCAGTCCAGTCAGTGAGAACACAACAGAACGCCACAAAAAAAAATGTGTGTGGGTGAGAGCGCGCTGAGGGACTGGAAAATTACATTTCACATCTGATAATTATGTAATACAGTATAGTTTTATGTAATTCTGACTATTTGAATTGATTTGTAAGAAACTGCAGCCTTGCTCTACAGTTTCTCTGTAAGCTGGCTTTTCGGTGGTTTAACCTGTCCTCAAATCGCTGAAAATGTATCGCATGTATGACAGATCTGTAGTTGGGGCCATCTGGTAAATGGCTTGTTATGAATGACTGATCAGATAATTGTTAAAATGCCATTCTGTGTCTAAAACATGCATAAAATTCACAATGACCTGCGTATAGAAACACCAACTTGAGACTCACAGCCGGAGTTTACAGTTTGAAATGAAATCGGCTTAGGTCACAAACAGCGTTTCAGCCCTTCCTCCCACTTGCTTTGATGTATTTCTGTCCCTTGAGGGTCCCGTCCATAAGTCAGCATGCATGACTGTGTCAAGAGGTCAGAGATTTACAGAATGGAGGGGGAGCATTTACCATGTTTCCTGAAATGAGCCTCTGCTTTATGGCCTTCTGTCGAGCTGTCAAGCATTTGCTAGGTGGGCAGTTGATCTGTCAAGCCGGCCTCTCTCTCTCTTTTTTTCTTTTCTCACTCCCTCAGAGGTCAAATTCCCTCAAGATGTTGTTTGCCAATTTGCATCTTCTTGTCAAGGAAGAGGGTGAATCAGAGAATCTCAGTTCTGTGTAAATGTCACGCACTCGGCTGATGCAGAGCGTCGGCATCTTTGCGCATTCTACAGAGATTATGGAGTTTCTCAATCTGGCTAACATTCAATAACTTGTCAGGTGTAACATGGGTGATGATGAGTTTAACTCGAGGATAAACACAGATGTTGGGAACGTTTTTCTTGCCTAGGGTTGACTAGAATCCTTCCAATGTTAAAAGCTTCAGAGTCCATCCACACAACACTTATTAAACAACGTTACTGGACTCTACACAGTGTTTCTGACAGGATTATAGGAGATGCACTGGTCTTAAAGCGTTCAGATAGCTCGCACATAAAGGGTGATTTATTGCAGTGCTATATACGGCCGTCCATTTAGTAATTCAAAGTGAAGGTCACTCCACAGATGTACAAATGGCTCTTAAGAAGAAACATGTACTTGGCTCTGTTTGCCAGGAGGTTTGAATTTGGATACTTGGATCTGTGCTCGTTGAAATAGAGGGGGGAAAAAAAAGACTTGAAGATTTTCACAGACAGGACTGTGGACGAGCCAGATCTGACCGTTGAAGTTATTTTTGAATTCCAAAACTGAATCTGATGCCATGAGAGTAGGAAGAGCTGCAGCAACTGTCTTTCAGGCCTGTTTGCACAATCCCACAGCATTTTGAGTTCTCAGCTGCTTCTTCCCACGTCTATTTACCTGTTTATTTTTATGTTAAAGGGATTTAAGTGCTGCGGTGTATTTAGACTATAATGCTGATATGAGAAATTTACACATTCAGTCTCCAGAGGGAAAGCTTTGTTCTCGAGACTTCCAAAGATTTCGGATGTCCGTCCATTAATAGGAAGTGTCACGGGGCTGTGAAAAAACAGCAAACGCCTTCCTCTGTCTTTGTGCTTAAGACTGAAACAAGATGTTATAACAGAGTGTGTGGGTGTTGTTGCAGAGGTCAGAGTGTGTTGTAACACCTGCTACATATCTGTCCCAAACTGAGGTTTTACACATGGGGTTGACAGGTGGTGTGAGTGTGTGTGTGTGTGTGTGTGTGCGCGCGCGCGTTTCCACAAAGAGCTCTATCATGCACCGGCAAGGACAGAAATGTACTGGAAACAGGAAATCCTGCATGACAGGATGAAGAAACAGCTGATTGTATCCCCATCTGTTTTTTTTATGGAGTGAGGAGGAGTAAATTAACCTCGCGCGTCCCACAGATGCAACAGCTTGACCGTTGCACAAATTTCAAGTCATACTTTCACCTGGGATCTTTCTTAGAATGTGAGCTCCACCAAAGGAAACTCAAAACTACAGTCACAGTTCAAGAATGTTGTTTTTCCAAGTACAGACACTAAAAAGCCTTTAATGTGAGCTTCCCCAGATCAAAGGTTACCTGTTCCCCGAATACACAGCATGTATGAGTGTTAAACAAAACGATGTTTTTAAAGTCACACGATTATTTTTTTTCTTTTGTGTCTATGCTATTTAACATGTTTTTCATATAATCATCAAACCAAACTCATTCAGTTGTCATTACTATGAATGCTGGTAACCAGCAATATACAGAATAATACCAAATAAATATTCTAACCTGTGTCATGGTTTCACTGGGATGGAGCAGGTTGTCTTACTACTGTCTGTTGGAGGTTTGATCCATAATGTGATGTGCTCATATGAGAACCATATTGAAACACTCCTAGTTTGGAAACAGTGTTTGTCTTCACTGTCATGTTTAGGAAAATCAGAGACTAAAGATGGGGTCCACCAGCTTTCTCTGAGACACAATGTGGAGGTTTTCAGGAAAATAGGTTGATCATAAAATTTAGATGACCACTTCTTCCCCCCTCACAAACTACAAGGTTAACAATAATGGTGGGGTCTTTGAGTGCTCGGTGGCTTTAAGCTGAGTGAGGAAGTACTGAAGCTCTTCATCCTGCTCGGTCTGGATCATGAGATCAGCAAATGGAGGCAGTTATTAATTGTTAAATTTATTTCTAAATGGCCACATTTGTTGCTTCCTGTGGTCCAATAACTATCATCTTTGTAACCTAGACTCCTCGTGGGGATTTCCATCTGCCTTTTATGTGGAGGAGTACATCAGCCTTTTTGCTTCTGCTGTGCTGCCTGTTGGAGGTCAAGCTGCTGGACAGGAAATGAATGTGTGGTGGAGATGAGTGGTGCTGTGAATCAGTTATGAGAGATCAGGGAGAGAAGTGGCCTTACACTGTAGAGATCTGTCACAAAGACAAATGACCAGTTCACAGGACATGAGTAAAAACATTCCTTTGAGGACGAGAAAGGAGTCATGCCCCTGAAATCCAGGACTTTTTTTTTTTTTTTGCATTGTTGGCTCATCATAGTATCTGGGGAGGAAAAGCCTTCGCTGCTTCCATATTAAAAAGAAAAAAAAGGTCAGAGGAAAGGGCAAAACACCAAACGGCATCAGGAAGCACGGAGGTAGATTTGAGTGTTTCCTCTTCATTCTTGGGTCACTCAGGATGTTTTCCTTTAAGTGACCTGTGTGTCCGATTGAAAACACTGCGAGACACACACACACACAGTGCTGTTGCACTTATATGAACATTGTTCTGTATGTGAGTAGGCTCTGAGAACAGTTTAGGGTGTATTTTTTTAATTTTTTTGTATAAATTTAAAGTGTTTTTGGGTGTGTTTGAACATACATGTGTCTTTCTAGCTACAAAAATGCACGAATGAACACATACATGCGAGACATTCATAGAGCCGTTCATACAGTCTCACGCTCCTCCTTTTCTCAGCTCAGATCTCAAGCCATGGCTGCTTACTATGGAGCCATTGTTTTAATGCTAATTGAGTATAGCATGTGGCCATTCCATGGATGCCGCCTGTCCCAGTTTACGGTACTGTATCAAAAAGTGCTTTTTTTTTTTTTACTCCTCATTTCCAAATCAGATTTAAAACTCTTCAAGAGGTTACTTAGCGGGCTATTAAATGTAATTTCGTCCACTCTGGTCAAAGATCGTATGGTATGCTATTGAGCTTATGGTGTTGTTGAGGCATGCGATGCAAACAGTATGTAACTGCAAGAGATCAGGGGCATTTAATACAGTGTGGAACTGTTTTGCTTTGGGACTTTTTATAGAATCTGATTGAATGGATAGTTTTTTTGTGTTGTGTATTTGCTTGTTATGGTGTAGGTTTGTGTGTTTATGATATAAGGAGCCGTATAAATGATAGTTATATAATGACCTATCACAAAACAGTTAATGTAGAATAGAAATGCTTTAATAACAGTGAGGACCCGCGTAGAATAGATGATTAATGCAGTATTTTAACATATAATAAGAAAAGAATAAGGTATTAAATAAAATGATGAACTATATTCATGATGTTTCTGAGCTTTCTGCTCAAATGAAACCAAACTGTGTATAACATTTCAGTTTGTGTGTAATGAATCTAAAGTATATGAAAGTTTCGTTGTGTGGTAAAAAAAATATTTGAATATTTGGCTTTATGTTGTGTTCCATCTTTTGGAATTGCACCTGTGATTGGGAATCTTATTTTGTGGCCGTGTTTCAATTGACAGCGGTTGTGTTTGAACTGAGTCGGCATTTCCACGTCTGCTGATCGCCCCACTGCAATCTGACACGACCGAGTGGGACGACCAACCGACCCTGCTCCAAATGCCAAGTTAACACGTTTCCGACAACTTTGCACCCACTATGTTGGGTTGACAGTAGATCACGAGCAACATGAAACAGCTCATCCGTGCAAGTTTTCTGTTTACCACTCCAGCATACAGCTGCCTCCACAATAACTGGGTGACACAAGTAATTGACTCTAAAACATTGTAATAATGTGTCTGCAGCGGTGTGAGTGGTGTGTGTTTTAGAGGACAAAAGCTCTTAGACTGGCTGCACTGTATGTCAGTCAGACGGTTGACTAATCTGTTGAATGATCCTTTTGTGACAAACTGATCAATCATGTTGAATCTATCGGACAATACTTACTGTTCAGTAAAGGAACTATCCCTAATTTATTCCTGCGGGGAGACTTTCAGTTGATCATAATTCAGACGACTAAAATATGACAGGTCAAACTGATGATGCAAAAAAAAAATGAAAAGATCACTGCACTCAAGTGACATTGTAGCAAGAGATGCCTCCCCCCTCTGGTTTGCTGCACTTTATTCAATTAGATGTTTTCTAAACTAAGCCGTTGTTAAAAGCAGGTATCGGTTTTGAAGGTAACTATTGTCACATTTTTCTAAAAAGCATCCTAAATTACCCTGAGCTGTTGGAAAAGAATAATACCTGAGACGTTGTGCTGATACGGGAGCTCTGCTGTGTCTCCTGGTCTTCCTGTTCCACCCAAATAAAGCTTCTGTTCATTCAGCACAATATGCACCGATCATCGTTTTTCATCTTTTGTGCCGAGCCTGAGCGCAAACTTGTCCCGAGCTTCTACTTGGGAAAACTTGTGTGCCTTCGAGTGCTGTTTATTCAAGTGCCTGATTAAATGAGTAGTCTTGTAATTAGCTCTGCTGATGCCACCTTTTGAAACACACTGTATTCCTTGGCCGTCTGATGGGTTTTAATCTACTCCACAATGCAGACTTGGCTTTTAGTGCTTTTGGATGATGCACAACTGCTGTGTCAGCCTGTCAGTGACACACTGCACATTCAAGCACTCAATGCACTTTTTCTAGGAGCAAAAACAAAAAAGGAGCAAAATAATCCGTTATCATTGCAATGTGTTTTTGTCACCTGAGTCAGTGGTCAAAGCATTTTTTTTCCAAACTTTCAGTCTGCATGTGTGCCGCAGTGACAGGCTTTAGTCTCCCCAAGAGTAGGCCGAAGAGCAGTGGAGTGGACAAGGAAGTGACAGAAGTTTGGGTGTTTCTCCACACACCAGCAGACGCAGTTATCATCGTGGGAGAGGAGGAGACAGATGAGCTGATAACTTGGAGAGAAGTGGCTTGACAGGGGAGGAGGGGATCAGTGGATAGAGGGTGAGACTGAAAGGAAGGTCTGTTAACAAGAAGAAAGCTGGCCCATGTGCTTCCTTCTCCTCTTACACCTCTCTGATTTGTCCCCTCTTTTCTCTCGGTTTCTCCCATGACCTCTGCAGCTGAGCTCTGATTAGATAACTGTCGAGTTCAGTGTGTCAAGCCAGGCTTTACCTGGGAGCTAACACTGACAAGGAAAAGAAAGGAGAATAAAACATGGTTGATGTGAGCAGCTAAAAAAACTGAATGAGATACCATCCCCCCCAGAAAAAGATGAGGGAGAGGCATTAAAGGTGTGTTGCATGATGGGAAGTCACAGTCCATTGTGTGGTCGTCTCTGGAGAGGGAGTGTATTTGGAGTAGATCTCTTTCTCCGAGTACAATTAGGCAAGAGCAACACAGATAAGTTACGTTTTTAAGATGGAGGCAGGCCATAGTGTGTGTGTGCCTGTGTGTGCGTGTGTGTGTAAGGTTTTAACACCACGTTCCTTCTTTAAACTCACTTAACCCATTTGTTGCCTGAAGGCACTCAAACATTCACAAAGCCTCTCTTCTTTCTTGTGCTTTTAGACACACTAATCTCAACCAAACACATCACACTTGTGTATTTCTGCTGTGTAACTGCTTCACACACCCCACTGCCCCCCTGCATTGACGTGTGTGTCCACACTCCTCATAGTAGTTAAAAAATTGTTTTTCCTCAATTGTTCCCACGTGTGAGTTTGACCAGGCTACTGGAAACTCAATGAAGAATGGTTGAAGAGTTTGGGAGAGGCACTGAATTTCCCTGTTGGGATTTACATTGGAAGATTTGTGTCACTCTCTAATCTCTATGGTAATTATGAACGGAGACAGCAAGCAGCTTCTCACGCACAAAGTATTGTATTGTCCCCCCAAAAAAAGGGATTATTCACATTTCCCTAAATGTCGAATCATTACTCTGAATGCTTCTCTTCCCCGCTCATCCTTCCCTTTTCTCTCCACACCATTACTGTCACTGACTTGAAAACAAATAGGCCAGTGTGTGCATTTTTGAGCACATGTGCAGCTCAGTGTGGGTGCGCTTAAGAGCACGCATGGCTGTAGGACCACACCCTGGACTCACGCCATGCTTAAAACCAAACACAGGGAGAAGGAGAGACTTCTTCTGGGTGGATTTCGCTTGTTGTGACAGCCCTCTGCGCTAGTTTGGCCCGGGACAGTGACGACTGTGGGCCGCGGAGCGAAGAGCGAGCAAAATGGCAGCCGCCCCGGCCGTCGTGCCATCCCCACTCCAGCAGCTGCAGCCACGCTTTGGGAAACGAATTACACAATGACGATCCAGATGTACAGCCGTTATGCTGAATTTCTTTCGAAGCTGCTTGGAACAGACACACCTTGCACTTGGCTGTTATTACCAGCTGGATTCCACGACGGAGATGCTGCTGACGGTTCAGATGCCTGAGATAGCTCTGAGGGGCTGAGACCTCTGTCGGCATGTGAAACTCCCCCTCACCTCTCCTGCGTGATTCATATCCTTTCTTTGAACTTTCAATCATTCATAAATGATCACCGTTAACCTACTGTTAGAACCAGTATGCTCGTCAGACACGATCAGTGTGAAGTTTGACGAGCCTGTAGTCGAATCCAGTGTCCCTATTTAACTCGGCGTTGGAGGGGGTTCATATGTAGCATTGAAGGGGACACATAATACCACTTTGAGGGGAAAAAAGCAACCACACCTTGCTTGTGTAATCCTCTTTCAGTCACAACAAACCCCTCTTTATAAAACCGACTCAATAGGCTGTGTTCACCTGCACTTCCCACCTGCTTCTCATTTGCAGAAGTGTGTGCTTGTGTGTGAACTTCTGACTACCTTCATTGGACATCTAATTACTCTCTAGTGAGAACAACCAATATATTTGGGAAACTGGCAGAACAAACGGTTGTGACAGAAATGAAATCAGACTATAAGATAGATGTTTTACTCATGTATTGTTTGAAATAGTAGTCGGTCACTCCATCCGTTTCAGTCTGAATGGAAATCTATCCCAACTGAAAGCAGATTAGAGTCTGGGCAAGTTGCCACTCCTTCACAGAGGAAACACAGCGAGGGAGTCAGAATTAACGTTTTAGGTAGGCCAGTCACCTGGATTTTTTTTCAGACTTTGAGGACCCGGAGAAAACCTTTGCATCCAAAAGAAGAAGATGCAAACTCCACCTAGTGCTAACTGCTACAGGACGGCGCAGCCCACCAGCCTGAATGTAAAATTCTGTAACTGCACAACCTGATTTCCAATGAGTAGAAGAAGAATCAGATTTTTCTCAGAGCCAATTAAGACCTGAAGGATGAACTTAAATCAGTCAATTTAACCAGTCGTTTGCGAGTTTCGAAAAAAGATGATCCTGGCAAGAGTTTTGATTTTTATTTTTTCACACCTATCGTGCATACAGTAGCCTTTGAGATTTACTTCTGCTGCTGTTTGGTGAGGTTTAATTTCCCCCGTGTGCCCGGCCGCATTCTTTGTTTCCCTTTTCTCGCAGCGTCGGTTTGTACAGCGCTTTCTGCAGCCCTGTGTTTCAGCTGAGTCTCAATGGACCTACTGTACTCTGTTTGCTCTCGCTAGTCCTGCAGGCAAACAGTGCCTGGTCTCTCTGGGGCCCGGGACTGTGCTCGGCCCTCCTGAGCCATAGCGCTTCAGTTTCACCACAGACTCATGTTACCTCAGTGTCTGGCTCATGGTGTTGTGTGAGAACTGGGGGGTGTATGTGTTTGTGTGTGCGCGCACGCTGCCAAGTATTAGATAAGGACGCTGTGTAGACAGTGTGAAGTGTTTTTTTTTTTAAAGCTCACACTGATTAATAAGAAGAGTCATGCAGATGAAAAGTTGTAGCCCCTCACACACACAAGAATACATCATCACTGAAGGAGACAAGGAGAGAAAGGAGGAAACACAAGACATGACAGAGGGTGTGAGGGGAAGAGCAACAGACCCTTGTAAAAGTATATCCACGAGCCCCAAGGGGACGAAAAACTCAACATCGTCTCCCATCTGGTCATTGTATATGAATAAGTCCAGGTGAAGTTGCATTCTTACACTTTGGCACATGTCTTTTATGTTGAACCCGGTCTACCCCTGAATCTCCAACTCTGCTCTGGGACTTGAGATTGCTCCCCTCGGCAGGGCTTGGCAGACAGAGGGAGGTGGAGGGGGGGGGACGGAGCGATTATGAGACTTGGGGTATGTTTTAACCCACTTAGCACACCATCTCAGGGCCTCCTGCCAAAACGGTGAGCTTAGTGCTTTAAATCCTCTTCCCAGAGTGAGCTGATAGCTTGTTGCTCGCGGCTGCTCTTTGTCTTCCTGCCCCGAAATGTTGTCTGCGTCTTCTCACCCTGGTTTCTGAAATTTACAATTGTTTGGACCAGCGTGACGGTTTTATTAGTCCGATAAGTAGGTGCATTTTCATGTCCATCTGCTCATCTGTCCGTCTTGCAGTGAGTTATTGAAAACCACGTTATGCAAGTTCTGAGGCAGCTTCCTGGTCGTAAACACACCAGTGGAGCAGCCCTACTGTGGTTTGAAGTAAGTCCTAAACCTTTTAGCCCTTCAAGCACTCAAAGCCAGGGCAGGCAGGCATGTTTATTTGCCCCCTCCAGACTACTTTGTGCAGGACTGGCCCCTGCTCCAGGGGTCTAACTACTCTCTAGCTCTCCCTTTAGCTTGTTCATCCTCTCCCCAGCTCACTGCCAGCATCACATGCCCTGCCATTCCCCCCCCCCCCCCCCCCCCCCCCCCAACAATCTTGGACTACCTCGCTTAATAAAACAGGCTCATAACGCCACGTTCCTTGCATTCTTGATGTGCAGGCTCCTCGCTTTTTTTTTTTTTTTTTTTCTTTCACATGCATGGATGGGTTGCACAAAGAAATGCGGACCACACCATTAACAAAACTAAACGAGGCACATTACTTTCAGTATGGTTGAATTTTCCACATCTCCAGTGTGATGCTTTCAAATGTAAAAGATTACAGGAACTTTTTTTTTTTTTCCCCCTGAGTGCAAGTGGAAGTGCAAAGAGAAGAGCGGTGGGGGTTGGGAGGCAGGAACAAGTAAAGACTGATTCAGCGGTGGGGGCGCATTGTTGAAGCGGCAGCAGCAGCCCTGTCATTGTAGGTTTACGTCTGGACTCCTCCCCTCCTTCTAACACAGAGGAGTCATGACAGAATTGGGGTCAGCCACACTCCCACATTTATATCCCAGTCCTTGTTTCTCCCCTTTTCCCCCAAACAGACCTCTCTGTGTCCGTCTCTTATCTGTCATCTCAGTGTTTGGCCTTTTTTTTCAACTATCTGCCTAATTTCTTCCGCTCTTTGTTTTTCTTAATGCTTCTCCTTGTCTCGTGCATTTGTTCTGGGAGGATGACGGGGTGAGATTTATAATTAACAAAGGGTGATTCGAGCTCTAAAAAGGAGAGCTGCCTGGAGGGGTCTGTTGAGGCGAACTCAGTGTCAGGATACTGAACACATTGGGCATTTTATCCAGATTATCAGGTGGATGTTGAAGCAGTGAAAAGAGCATTGATGGGCTCACTTATTGATCTGGTTTTGGATGCAGGTTTTTGACGCTGATAATCTACTTAGCCATGGCACAACTCCTCTTTAAAGCAGTCGACATTCCAGTGGCGGCACGTTGTCCCGCAGAGTACAGATGCTCTGATGAGTTTAGGCAACCATGAAGACTAGTTACCATCTCATAAAAGATGTTTGTTCACTCAAGTCTGCTCCATCTCTGGAGGAAATGGGCCTCTGTGTACATTCCTATCGCTGCTCTTTGCTTGAAGTGCTACATCTGCATTTCATGTTTGTCGCATTTTATAACTTCAGCCACAGTCGAATCATCTCATTCTCTTATAAAACCACGTATTTCATCACATTAGCTGGTCTGGGTTTGTAGGACAATGGCGTATTATCCAGTTCATACATACCAAAGTACTGGTTTGCTTAAGGAGGGTGGCTGGAAAGGGTGAACGCAAATAATATTCAAAACAAACTTCCTTTCATCTCTAAAGGAACAGGCCGACTGGATCTGGCCGGGCTGGCACAGTGTGGTTGGTTAAACAGATGGCTCAGTTCAGGTCAGCACAGTGGAGGTAGGGACTGTGCAGACAAGCTTTAAACCATCTGGACTGGCACTGACGAGGCTTGGTGATGACTCCAACACTGCTTTCTTTACCACTTTTCAAGTATAGTTGCAATTGTTTTGATTTATTTAGGGGTCCATTAGGTCAGTTAATCTCAAGTGTGTGTATTTTAAGAACACAAATAAGAGCCACTTGTCACACCAGTGGTGATCAACGTTCATCAAACACAATTGGGAGCAGTGTTAGTATCTCTCCAAGGAGACTTTGTGGATGGCCAAGATGAGATGGAGATCAAGCCCTCAGCCTTGAAATTAGAAGATGACTCGCTCTACCATCCGAGACACAGTCCAGTTCTGTATGACTGAGTTTATGATCACATACTTCAGCCTCACTGTGTCATGATGGTAAATATTTTATTTGCAGTTCAGTCACAAACTAAAACGGGGTGTGCAGTTCTGATACATGCGCTGCAGTGATTGGAACTAAAGTCCAAGGTGATGGGAGAGTGCACAATGGCAGGGCCCAAGCCAGCCCTCTGTCAATATTTGACTCTCAGTACTCGGCCAACGACAGCAGAACAAACTGAAAAAAAGGCTGAGTGAATTTCTTCATTGGAGTGCTGCAGGGTTTCTTCCGAGTGTTAAGCCGCCTTCAGCTGCTGCTGAGCGTGTGCAGCACCTGTTCACCAAGTTTTCCAGGTCCGTGTTTTATAAAAAGCATCAGAGCAAAACCACAGCTCTAAGTGGTTGGTGGGTGGCAGCAGTAGGAACTGCATCAGATGCTCAGACGTACGCCGCTTGTGTGCGCTGCTTTTATTTAACGTTTGGATTGAGAACTGCTGTTCTGACACTCCGTCGGCAAACAACCTGGACACGGGCCACCCAGTGAGAGGTGGACACACTGCCGTGGCGCTTGTTGCCACACCCCTCTCCTCTCTGTTCTGTCCATCTGGCAAAATAAAGGGAAAAGTGGGAAAAGACATGAAGGCATAAAAGGTAAGATCAGCCAAAGTGTAACACAAAAATGTTTGGAATAATTACTAGACAAATACAAAGCCCAACAATAAATGAAAGAGCACAAAGTATGGGGTTCAATAATACATGTGGCACATGAAGAGGCCAGCTCGTCTCATTAACCGGATCTTACACAGAGACTTTGAAATGAGCTGCACACCCTGATCGTATAGTATTTCCCACCCTGTCCGACTTAGATTGAATATGGGAGCATGCAGAAACCCATAGTCCCTACACAACCAGGCTCAGCCCGCCACCTGCCAAGAAAAATAAGGTTTGTAGCATTTAGTTTTTGTTCCCAATGATTTTTCAGCCCACCAGAGTAGAGTTTTGCTTGTATCAATAAGCTGTGTCATATTCCAGCATGAAAAATCAACTGACATTTATTCGAGCAATACCCTCCAAACGTTTGTGTTTGAGGTCATTGTGTGTCAGCAAAGGTTAACATGTTGTTGGTATGCATAGCAAGGAACAAATTATTCCTCCTGGTGCATGTACAGCCATGACTCATGCTATAGTGAAACTCGACTGCCTGGTTTGCTCACAGTCATCTCCGCTCTGTTGTGCTCGCTGCTGCCCTGAAGTTGTATTTCCTGTTTTGCCAGGAGTTCCAGCAGCCAGCGATTTTGTTTGGGGGTTGTGGATTTGGATTGTCGGAGTGTGTTTACATGAAACCATTCTACAAGCGTGACAAACATGGAGGCACGCAGACACAAAAAAGTCGTCTGACTTCTTTTCGAATTGTCAACACAGCAGTTAGATCAATTTTAGTGTTTTTTTTTTCCTTTGCCATAACAATATGTTACCGCTAGGAGAGGGAAAGCAAGCCACAAAGACATATCTCTTGTAGATTAATATTCAGTATGGCTCTATAGAAGAGCAACAAGAAAAGGGGCCCAATCCCAGTTCTTGTGGTCTGTGTGATATTCCAATAGCCACAGTGAAGCCTCAGTGTGTAGATTTGTTTTTAAATATGTTCAGAATAGCTCCAGGAATACCTCCAGTAGAGCCACAGAGTCTCTGTAGCACTATAATGCAGAGGTCTAGATTAAACCTGAGACTATTGCACCTTCTACCTGAAAGGCACGGACGTTTTTTTCCAACCCAGAAATATTGATAATCCCAGATAATCGCATAAAATAAAACTTCACCTGATTATGTAGACAAATGAATTCTTGGACTCCAGGGACAAAACTTATTCCACCAACAAGTGCATTTTAGATATCAACCTGCTCATGGAAAATATATTGATAAGCATTTTGACCAATTATGATAATCCTTGTATCCGAAGGGAAGTATTAGTACGACAGATTCTTAAAGAGATGGGTTTTCCAGAATGAATTGAGCTGAGGATTACTGACAAAAAAGCAAGTGCAGTCTGTGGATAACAGCAAAAGATGTGACTCTGCATGTTTGGTGGTGGAAAGTATAAATTCCCCCTTTCTAATTATATTCTTTCTCTAGCCTGCCTGTGTACCTCTGAGCAGCCGCCCACAGCTCAGATTTGCATGGTGCTTGTACTACTTAGAGGTCCACATAAATAAGTGAAACCAGACCACAGCTTCCTTCTCAATTGATAATGATGTCGGCAATACGAGCATTTGACCGTCTGGTCAGAATGAAACAAAAACTCTGAACAGTAAAGTTTCAGCTCAGCCAAGTTCTCTTAATAATATAAAACCTTGAGGGTAACCCAAGATGAATTTACTAATGACATAAACACTGTTTCACCGGGTTTGGGAGTTTAAAGCACTTGTCTGAATCCCTGTGAAAACACAGAAGATGGTATTTTTGGGGTTCCCCTGTGCATTCCTCCTCCTTATATTTTCCATGTTCCCCGCCTGTACTTCCTGTTGAACATTTCCAAGTCTGCCACTCCTCCCACCTTCTCCGGACGTCTTTCTGTGGCTGAAAGCGAGCTAATACCAGACATTTCTCACTAAGCTCGACAGCAGACACATTGGGGAGAGTCCGCAGTGAAAAGCTTGACTCAGACCAAACGTTTTGTGGGGTTTTTGATAGAATTACCGTACCTGTGAAGATCATGCAGTTTGATCAATGGTTTTCTTATCAGCCAGATGCCTGAACACTCAGTCACATGTCTGTCTGGCACTTTGTGCGTCTGTGGAACTGCTGCAATAAATTTTTAGAAATGCCGGGAACTTAATGTGCACTTTGTAGCATGAGGCAGCTGAATTTGGTTTTGCTGAAGAGAAAAAGGGAGGAACGAGGGAGTGGTAGATGTGTTTTTAATTTCCTCTAGCAGCTGTTCGCTGCTTGCTGTTTCTCCTTTGCTGCCTCTGTCCAGTCACTGATGGGGTCTGGGTCAGGAGAGCAGCAGGACCGGTAAGGGAATGCCAATAACTCATATGGAGACAAAAAAAGTGAGAACAAGAGATTGAATTAGTTTTTAATTTTGTTTTCAGCAGACATTTAAGCTTGAATTTCAGAATATTCCATATGGTAATCAACAAAGAATACTCCAGTAGTTAAATCACAGCAAGCTGTACCTATGACTGCCTGTGTTCACCAAACCTTATGTCATTGTGGCAACTGTTCCTGAGGGTCATTATTTCAACTATCTGATTGATTTTGTTTATCTCATCTAAATGTTTTTATATTTTTATTAACTTTCTTACAAGAATTTCAGCTTTATATTGTTCTACTTTCTTCCATTTTTGTTCTATCTCAGAAGGCTCTGTCTGTGCACGTTTGTTGAAATCGCTTGAAGATATAAATGGATTTGTTCCTTTTTAGGGTCTCTGGAAACTTGAGAATATCCTCATGTAATAACTTGAATCTTGTGCCAACTTGTGAGTTTTCTTGATGGTACATGTCAAGGATTTTTTTACATTATATGTATAACAATGACAGGAATTAAAACATTTTCAGAAAGTATCAAAATAAAAATAAAATTGTAGAGATTGGGAGGAAAAAAGGGTGAATGCTCGCTTCAGTGTTTTCTGAATGGATTTGTTTAAGAAAGAAAACATACTTTATTGATCCCTTTGTAGTTACCATATGTATCCATACATGCCTGGCGTAGTGGCCTGCTGCAGCACTGTGGCAGGGGACCAGTTTGAGTCAAAAATCTTGCGTGTCAGACAAATGTGACAATTAAAGTCCTTGAGGTTACAAAATTTTGTTTCACTCACAATTTTTTTTCTTGATGCAATCACCAAACATAAGACTCTTATTGTCAACTTGTGAACAAACTGCACCACAGCCGCATGGTCCTAAACGTGTTGGATGTTTTAGTGCGCTCAGCTCCCATAGTAGGTTTTTTTTTTTGGTTGATAGTTTGCAAGAGTATGTAAGAATATGTATGAACACTACAGGGCACACTAGTTTGCATTCATCATCACATAAAGCCTAGAACATCCTATTTCAAACAGTTTTTTGAGCAGAGCTGTTGCCCATCAGCTGGGATGGACTTTATATTTTACAGCTGCTTTTACTTCCATTTAGAACTTTCCTTCACTTTTTATCATCAAGTCAAAAATGTAGCCCAAACAGGAAGGATTTAACAATGAGATGCAAATAAGCTATTAAAAGTGAACCTTCACAGTCTTTTTTTTCCCCTCCTCACTGTTTCTAGTCCACTTGAACTGAAGAATAAATTTCACTGAATAATCTCCTATTTCAGCGGTGGTTAAACCCTTTCCCTTGTTCTGAGATTAATTTGACCTTACTGTATTACACCCATAATAGGCTGAGTCTTTCCCACACTAACCGTTGACTGTGGTGCAAATCGAGTTACAGTACAAATTGTCTGCGTCGAAAACCCCAGAGGAGTCCATCATTTCGCAGGCATCAGAGGAACCGGCGAGCGCTATTATCTCTATCTCTGACCGCTATCTTTCAGCCCTGCCACGCTCTCTTTCCACCAGCTGGGCTTATCTGGGCCGTACAGCGGCTCAAACGCTGGGTGGAGACGGCCGCGGTCGTAGTTTTTCAAAAAGGCAAAATCAGACAAGGGACACGACCCCATTGTAAATCATGTTGTTGTCACTGTCTTGATTTTCAAGTGAAGTGACATTTTCTGAGCCGCGCACAAACTCTGACCCGCTCCAGGCTGAGAGTCTGGAGGGACGGTGGCTGCAGGGAAAAATGATCCGTAACAGTCAGGCTTGCCTTTGAGTGCTCATGTGCTCCTTTGGGAACTCTCAAAGTTTTCGTACAATAAGGTCCTAACTGCCTCCTCTGTCAATGGCACTATTCACAAGAACATAACCGAATAGAGAGAGGCCTCTTAAAAATAGGGGAGAGAGAGAGAGAGGGGGACTGATTGGATTTGTGTCAGAGCCCCCTTTGTTTGCCTAAACTGTAAGCCCCCCGACACACAGGCATGTACACAGACACGTTAAAACACACATGCGTACACTCCTCTTGACCCTGCTCTTATTTGCTATTGTCACTGCGTCATGCAGAGGAGGCTGCAGAAAAGAGGACACCAGTGTCACTTCTCATTAATCAGCGGCGTCACGGAGGGAACCGATGGGAATGTCACTCCAGATACCGCTCAGTGTTTGAGAACGGCGCGTTAAACTTTAATGCTCGTCGGGGTTGCGCTCTCGTGACACAGCATTAATGCAGTGAGCGCTACACCAGAAATATTATTGGAGATTACATTTCAAGACAGTTTGATGCAGTAGTTGGTTTGCACATCAGTGATTTTCCAACCCAGCAGCATGTAGGTCATGTGTTGGCAGGGATGGCGCTGTAAGGTTCAACTTTTTGTCCATGAAACTTTTACACGTCGTGACTAGAGAAGAGGGAATGCAAACTACTCTGCTCTCTGTGCTGTTTCTTCAGGAATACATCTGATTTGATTTGGAAATAAGTTTCGACAGTCAATAGGGAGAAGTTAGCAATGGTCACCCTGTATGTTAATTCCATTCAAATGATCGAGTTTTTATAATGAATTGATTGAAGAGTTTGATCAAAATATGCTGGTGCATGTGTGTGTACACAACCAGCTTATGTCGGCACAAATCTTGAGGAGGTCCGGGATAATCCTCCTCAACCTCCAAGTCTTAATCACTTGTTTAAACTTGTGGAGTGCCTCTCAATAAGTCCGTCTCAGTTCTTGTGATATGATTTCAGTTTCAACCAGCATGACTCACTGATGTTTTGATTTGCGGATTAAACCGGAGGAAACCGGAGTACCTGGAGAACTTGTAGACACCACACAGGAAGGCCAAAGTCCATAATGTAAGTGCAACTTTGAAACAAAGGGGTGAAAAAATTGAAGAAAAAGACGTTTCTCTGGTGTATTAAGGTGTTTGTTTAGTTTGACACCATTTCTTTTAATCAATTAGTTGAAAGGGCTTCAAGTTTCATTGTACAGCTAAACTAGTGTTTGTCTGTTAAAAGACGGCAAAGATCAATACCGACCCATCAGGCATTACTGTCTTTATTTGAAGCGAATAACCACTTCACATCGCTGGTCTGTTATTTCTGGTTCTTTAGTAAAGTGTAAAAATATTGCCAGACCATGTTCTTAGCCTTAAATACCCTTTTTGGCTGTTTCTTCCCTCACTGAGGAATTAATCTGTTTCCAGTGAAATGCAGGGAGGAATGCGCTTTAGGAATTTTTTGATTGAAGCTTACCCTATGCTTGACCCGTGTTGATCCAGTCACTGGAAGTTATAAGATGAAATTTTAAGACTTTTGGCTGGCTGGCAGTCTGGTCGGGCTGGTGGGGGGGCGCGGGGGGGTATGTTAAATGAGTGTTCACATCTGTTAATGTCAGCAACACCCCATACTTCAGCTTCCTGCAGGACAGAGAGAAAAACCAGTGCACTTCAAGGACCCGAGAGCGAGCGGTTAGCCATGACCTGTCTGACGAGGGCAGTTTGCCTGTGGGGATCAATAATCATCATGATAATCACGCCCGTCTTTTTCCATCGCTCGGCAGCCTCAACTCCCAGTGGATATCGTTGTAAATGATGAGAGCGCGGCTCCACTCTGCCCGAGATACTGTTTCTGTAAAAGCAAAGCTTCCGGAGAGAAGCCGTGGCTCTCCCCTCGCTGTTTGACACATCTTCTCCTCTCCCTGCTGGAGGCTTTCTCTTCCTGAAGCCTCATCATCATTTAGCCTCATTAGTCTGTCACTGCTCTGATTTGGTTACAGGAAGAACCTTGAAATAACCAGAGTTCACACACACACACAGGCACACACACACACACACAGGCACATGAATGTCAGCGCTCTCCTTTTTCTGCTCCCTCTGTGAGAACATTTTGGTATTAACCTGCCTGGGAAATTTTCTGCTGATGTAAACAACTTTCTACATTTACAAATTGCTTTAGTAAACCTTCATAGTATTGTTTGCTTTCCTGTCCTTCAGATGGGTCGTATTTAAGGGCTGACGCAGATATAAGCATCATATTGACTTGGATGCATCTCATTACAAGTAAAGAAGTAAAACCAAATATTCGGTGCTAATTGATTTTGACCCCTTCTTTTCCTAAGAGCCGCCTCAGAGAGGCGATGGACGCCATCGCAGATTGTGCGATGGGGTTTTGTTGGAGCCTGTCGTTTACACGTCAAGTACATTGTGCAACTTGTTGAACGCAGGGAATGTCTTTTCTACAACACCCACTCCTGTTTGATTCAGTACGTTGTGAACTTTGTTCTTTTTACAGCACAGTTCCTCTGAGTGCAGGAAGTCACTTCATATGAGACACTTTTGAAACACAGCATATACATCAGTTGGTGGCATTTTCCTTCAGTGTGTTTGATATTACGTGCTATACTCAGGAAAAAAAAAAACATTGCACAGCTCATTTCTCTACAGGATCCTTTTAAACTCAAACTTGTAAAGTACAGCAGGCCTGATGGGCGCTTGGTGCAGTTGCCGCCACACTGCACTCGGTCGATAAAATTACCGGTTCAGCCTAAAACGGCAGTTGTGAAAGCGCCCTCAGCTATACGTAAACACCGGAGCATAAATTAGTAATCTGTCACCGCTGAAATGTCGCGGAGTTTCTGTCTGGTCCTGCTCGGATTAGTCACTGAAGGGGAAAACGCTGGCTTATCGTCGCGCTGTATGACAGATTAAACATGACACGTCTATTCGTGGTAATTGAATAACTACCGGCGGCGTGTCGTCAGAGCTGCCGTTTTTTTTTTGGACAGGTGAGCAAACAGGAAACCGACATTATTCCCAATTAAGAAACCTCATGTCGCACGCAACGCCGCGGTAGGCGTGCCTCCAGTGCTGTCTCTATATTGATCGTTCTTTAGTTGTCTTGACTATCATAGTGTCAAGGAACTGGTTGCCCACCAGTAGAGGAAAAAGCACGTGAGCGCCTGTGGATGTTTAAAGCAGACGACGGCTTTACTGCGGCATGAAATGGCTTGACAGCACCTTTGTTCAATTTAGTAGATAGCATAGCATTTTTGAAACCAGAATGAATTGAGTCTCTTCAGCTCATTGTAATTTGTGCCTCAAGTTTCTGATGCGAGTTCTGATATCCACTTGGTAAAAAATTTGAAATGTCAGGAGCATCAGCTGATATCGCTTCATTTGAAAAGCTTCAAGCACTGGTATTCAGTTCAGTTGTGTCCAAGAAATGAGCTCAGTATTACCTGGGAAAAGTAAACAAATAGCCTCAGAAAGAAGAAGAATGGATTGATTAGGTAGCTGATTGGAAAACTGCTATTCTCTTTTTGTTATAGGATCAACTCTTTCAATTTTCATGTTTTCACGACTTTAGAAAATGTTAATGCAGGGTTGATAATTTTAGGTGCTGCATGTTGTTGGAACTGAATTAAGTTTGTTCAACTTATTTTGAATGATATAGATTATGTTTCAGGAAGTGAAATGTGTGTGTGTCAACTATTTTTTTTAAATCCTGCCCGACTTTAGATCTTACTCTGAAAAGATTACAAATAATTTTAAATTACATCAACATTTTTATGTGAACTGTGTGAAATTCCAAGTGTTTATTGATTTTAGTATCAGAACATATTTAGACATTGATTCTATTGAACAACTTTATACTTGAATGGTATTTTTAAGCTGTGATGGTTGAATTAAAATCTTAAGCTCATTTATTGCCCTCGTCCCCTTCCTGTTAAAGTCACGTTTCATTTCCACCTTAGGAAAGCACTGAATGAACGCCATAAAAATTTGATTTTCTCTGATAGATCTTCCAACTGGAAACTGGATCGGAGCGTGGTTTATTTTTCCTGTCATGACCCCATCCATAAGTTATGAGATACGGATGCTAAATTATAATATAGACAATAAATTATTAAAAGAGAGTTACGGGAGTAAAAACAGCAAAGCAAGAAAAATCTCCAGACCCCGGCTTGTTGAGTTCTGCTGAATTATTCAATGAATGATTAACTCAAGGTACACCGTCATGTCTTAAGTGGTGCACCAGACATGCAGCCCAGCTTCTGTCTGTGTGCGAGAGGGTTTGCCTTGACAGTCTCCGTGCACGCCCTCGGGTTAATCATTGTGCCGCTCCGGTAGCCCGCCCTTCTCCCCCGAGACGTCTCTGTGGGAGCCGCAACAGCTGTGTCGGTGTAAGTCACCCCAGGACTGATCGCTGCCGCACACACACACACACACACACACGCACACACACACCAGACTCAAGAGAATAGAGGCCAGGCCATGAGGTTGACGATTTGCCCCATTACTGTCTGCCACCCATATATTTTTATAAAATTACCTGTCAACCAGGAGTCTTCTCATTACCCTAATGCTTTTTATTAAAAAAAAAAAAAAAAAAAAGCTCCTGTGAGGTGACTTGATACTTTGATAAGTGATTTTTAATCGGAGCGTTATTAAAGGTTTCTGGAGGAGAAGTTAGAGCTGAGGTGCCGTGTTTCGTCTTCGATCCTCGCCTGTTTTCGGCAGTCAGACTCTTGCATTTCAGCAGCAACGGTCCAGAGGCTGTTGTGTCTGATCTGCACGTCGCTGCGCAGAAAAGCGTCGAGCGGCTCGTTTGACAGCCAGACAAAACAGGAGCTCCGTCTCAGGCAGCTGCAACAGGTAGCCAGCTGACAAAATCTAGATTGTAATCGTTGCTCTGCGCCAGCATCCACCCGACGCCAGACGATACGCCTTGATGGAGTGAAGCTGGAGAGACTGGCTGTGTGTTGAGAAATGCCTGTTTGGTGACAAAACCCCCTTTTTAAACATGATATGCCCTGAACCTGCAGGCTGGGACTCTGTGTGGGACTCTGTTATTAGGGTTCAGTGCTGCACTTGTGCGTTATTGTAGACTGAACAGAACTGGATACTTCTTACATTTTTTGTCACTAACTGTTCAGAAACTCTAAAAATAGTCTCTCCTACAATAAATGATATTGATACTAATAGGAAGCTGCTGCATCAGTACAAGTCTCATTCTGCCGCACTTAGGAAACCCCGGCTCTGGAATTTGACGTCCCATTCTTCCTACGCTGTGTCCAAAAGAATCTTCTGAAAAATATACGGAACTCATGCCACTGGATTATGTTATGAAAACAAAACAACGAGCAGATGCTGAAGGTTTGCTGATGACTGCGTTTTTACAGCCCTGAGCTCTCGCTCATGACTTTGAATAGTTTCGAGCCCATTCAGACATGCTTTGATGCTCCCGTGGCACGTGGCTGTGCGCAGCTCGCAGAAACACAGAGATGGACCGACTGATTAAACCGCAGTGGAAGAGGGAGCACATCTGATGACTGACTTAGGGAGTAAATTTTAGAGCGGAACGTGAAGTTCAGAGGGAGCAGAGCACGTGCTGTTTGCGTTGCGTCTGAGCGTCGTTGCTCTGCAGCGGCGGCGGCGGCACACAGAGCCGATGTCCATGTTGTGTGGATTGCTGCGCGGAGTCATTATTTACCGCTCCGGCTCTCAGGTTGTGTGTCCTGATTGCCTGCGGCCCGCCGCCTACATCATACGTCTTCTTGCGAGTGCACCTTCACGTTCCCATGGCAACCGGCACCAGCGTAACGATCAAACAGCCACAACATTATTTCCAAGTGGTTTTGGTAAAAGCAGCTCTGTGTTGCACATGACTTCATCACTGTATTTTCCCCTAATGTTGCCCAGAATTTAACCGCAGAGTCACTGGACTTCAGAAATAGAAAATACCCTCGAGTGTTATCAGTTAATCCCTTTTTTTTTTTTTTTTTGGTAAGACATGGAAGATTCAGTCCTTAACAGTTTAATGAAATCAGCAACTGTTTTGGGATTTTTCAATTTTTGTGGAATGAATATTGTGCCTTGTTTAGTATGCATTCTTAGTTTGACCGTCAAGGTTTAATATCTGATAAATACATGCGAGGTGGGCACTATGCATATGCTTGACATTTACCTCAAGCAAATTAATCACATTATTCACAGTAATAATGGAAAATGCCTTGACAGTAAATGAGCAGTTCTTTGTTTGTTAAAGAGAATGAGAGGTGTGCACGCTTACTTTGCAAATTCAAGCAGCACTATTGGAATACCGTCTCATTGAATTAGAATAAATCTCCACTCACGTGGATCAAATGCTGACTAATCAAACCAACGCTCCTGATTTATCAATATTTAACATTTATAGCAAATAATACTTTGAATCTGCTCTTCTGCTGCTTCACCATCATGCACCGCTGCCACTGCGCCCCAGCCAAGGTCTTCTCTGCAGGAGGCTTCACCCCAGGACACAGACACGTCTTCCACTTGTGGGACTCAGAGGAAAAGAGTCAAACCAGGATCTTTATTTCTCCCCCATTGCTCCGTTTCACTTTGAAGAAGAGGCAGTGGGAATGATGGGGAAGACAGAGGGCTGTGCTGATGAGCGGAGATGTGAAAGGAATGAAAGCGTAGCAGTCCCCTCCTCGCACGCACGCACGCACGCACGCACACACACACTCCAGGGAGATTCCTCTCTCAATTGCTGCATGTAGATCCATTAAATCCTTCAGAATGCCGCTCATCGTACCTTCATGCGTCTTTAGTTTGTTTCTAACTGTGCATTTTCAGCATTAGTCTCACTTCAAAGGCTGTAATTACTGTAAAAATTGTGAGCAGCTACATGTTCATATGAGAACAAAATTGCTCTTTTTTTAATCTGCAAGTTTTAGATGAGAGTCAAACAAGAAATGTTAGAAATTGATATTTGATCTTTGCACATACATATTTTACATATTTTTCTGATTAGAGTATCCATTGATAGTTAATGACAGCTGGTTGTCAAAAACAAATCTTAAGGATCAGTCCAAAAACCACAAACAATATGGTTTCCAAGAATATAAAATAAAAAGTCACTGTCAAAAGCTAGAATCACACCTATAATTCCTTTTTTTTTTTTCAAAAAATGTAAAGGTCACATGCAGATGATTTGTTACCCGTTAGTTTTTTCCAGTTTAGTTCTTTTTTTTTTTCATGCAGTGTGTTACAGAAGCATAGCAGCAGTTCATAAAAAGACATTTAAAGCTATTTTCAAAATGAAAACCCTTTGATTCCAGAACTTTTTTATTTATTTATTTATTTATTTATTTACTTTAGTGACAATTAAGCTTTCATATTGTGTGTGAACTTGAACAAGGTAACACTGAAATATTAATTCCAGTACTAATAAAACTACATTTACAAACATTTGTGGCATTTTATCTCAATATCAGTTTTTTATGGATAGCCAGAGCAACTGCTTCTTTTTTAAAACATGCTAATTTAAACATGTTGAATGTGCTGACATTATATGTGCATCACTCAGATTTACAACCAGAAGAGCAGTATTAGGAGCGCGTGCGTGCGTGTGTGTGTGTGTGTGTGCGCGCGCAAAAACTTCAGTAGGCTGAAATCTGTTCTGACACAGCAAATGCTCTAAAATATTCATGCTTCAGAGTTTTGACAGTAATCCCGTCTTCATCGCACCATAATGTCAGTGATGGCGACGGTGCTGACACGCTGATCACTGACGGCTGCACTTCTGCTCTAACCAGCTGAGATTTGCATGTTTTCTGTCTCAGAAATGCCTCTTGCCTATGAATTTATTCATTTATGGAATTATTGACGCCGAACCCATCGTCCTAGTGTCCCGAAATCATGCCATACATAAACACCCTCACACACAGCGGGATTTGGCCCGCTCTGTTCTGGCTGTATGACAGGTATTCTGCCTGGCAGGGCTCACAGAGTCCCGGTCACACAAGTAGGAATCCCAACAGGCGCGTGTGGACGCACTCTGCTGTGAACTGATGTACATAAAGAGTCTGGTCTGTTTATTTGTGGTATTTGTTTAAGCAACTGAGGTCATTTGTCTTCATCCTGGTCTCTGCGAGTCTCATGCTGAGCTTTTCCTGCGGTGTGATTCTCTGTGTTGCAACCATTTGTCAGGTTTCAGCTGTAAGAGACTTGGATATGTGGACAGGTGGAGACGGGGAATCAAACCTGCAACCTCCCGTATGAGGGATGGCCTACTCTGTCAGCCGAATGTTCATACACGTGTTTTTCTTCAGAGAGGGAAACGGTTGCGGAAGCTGTTCTGGATTTTTTTTCTCAGAGCCAGCACCTCAGGAATAGCAACACACTCACCAATAAGCCATTTCCAAATCCTCACCACAATCAAAGCTGAACAAGATTGAGGAGAACGCCTTAATCTTGCGGCTGTTTGCAAGCCTGTAGTTTTGTGGCGCGTATGCAGTCCCAGAGCTGTGTGGGTGTTTTTTTTTTTTTTTTTTTTTTTTTTTATGCCTGCTGATGGCCTTCTGTCCACTTTGCCAGAGTTGTTTGCAGCTGCGCATGTCAAGTCAGCGATGCCTCTCAGGTAAAGATTACATAACCAACATCAGTATCACTGAAAAAAAAATATTTTTCTGATCTTTCAGTGCACTGCAGAATGATTCTTCCTTCTCATAAAATACACATAAACCAACAAATTTGGCGTGTTATGTCAGGATATTGAAGCCCACTCACCAGGTACATTTTGGTGCATCGCCTTCACAGATAAGCAGCAATTTTTTTCTCAAATTTGTTCGAGAGCCCAGAATTCATTTGTTAATGTTAATGTTGGCACAAACAGTGTTTTATGTTGTTTTTACAGCAACTACAAGTTCTTCAACTGTTTCAGGGATTCTCATGAACAGTGTTGCCTGTGTGAATGAAGTTAGGCTGTTCTCGAGAATGCAATGTTGCGTTATTTTATTATTTTTTTTTATATACATGAACTAGAGAAAGTGCTCCTCCAACAACAGGTTTCTTGCTTCCACACTCTGTTCTGACTTGCAGTGTCAAAACTACAGAACACGACGGTCTGCTCTTCAAGTGACGTCATTCAAACATTGCAGAAATAGGCTCAACTCCTTCTGACATTTCTGAGAAATCAAAACAATTCGGTTCAATCTATTATGGAAAACCATTTTGTTTTTCTCTTCTTTTCGACTTGCTGACAAGGCAGGATCACTTTTGAGTGATGAGTGTCCCGTTTTGACTGTTTCTCTGAGCTGGTGTTTTGGCAACAGGGCGCCGTCTCCACAGCTACACAACAGCGTACTTTCAGCCTCTGGTTAACAGGTGTAGGAAATGCTCTGTTTACAAAATATTTTGTAGGCTTTCTTGTTATTCCTTCAGTTCTTACTACATGTTCATTTTATTCAGCACTTTGTATCAGGAGCAACATCTTTTTTTTCTACGATTATGATGCAGTGGCAGGCAGGCACTTGGAGTCAATGGGGCTCTCAGAGTTTAGCTGTTATTGCTTGTATTTCTATTAAAAAATATATATATATATTTGTGGGAGGTGAAGCCCGGGCTTGAAATCCGTACCGGCGCCTCTGGCTTTGGTGCCGATCGACACTTTGCTGGAGTAAAACGGACACTCACAAGCACTGACCCCTGTCCACCCCTGCCCTCCGCCTCGCTGCTAAAGACAGCGTTGTTATGCTTTGTGTGGCAGAATATGCGGAGCCTGATTGATTGGTATTGATTGGAACTGTATTTGCCAGACAGTAATGGGCCTCCCCCTCAGGACATTATGTCTGCTGATTTCACCCGCCCCCTCTCCCGGCCCCACTTCATCCCTCTCTTTATGCCCTACTTGAAGAGTCCCCCTCCCTGCTGTTCTTAAGCCCCTTGACCTCTAATCATAAAGCACAGGCTCCTTCACTTCGCCTCTGGATTTCGAACGGTGGCAGATGGAGACAGGTTGTGAAGGAAACAATAACGAAACAAAGTCAGTGCGTCTTTTTCTGCAGGAAATTATTCATGAATTAATAAAACCAACTGTCATTATTCCAGTTCAATTTCTTGCACATCATTCTTTGTTCAGTATTCAAACTGATAAAATTCTGCTAAAGATACAAAATTCTGCTTGTATGCAAGTTGGTCTGTGTGTGCAGACTTGTTTACAGTGCAGATAGACTGCCTCGGGCAACCTAGTTGAACCTCCTCACAAGCCATAGACTCGTCTGTGCGAATTGCCCGATGAGTGTGTAACTGATTATTTCTGCTCTGCAGAATCACACAGACAAACCCCCCCCAATCATCAGCGGCACGGTGCTTTTGAGACACGGGAGTAAAAAGCATCCTCTGTTGGGTTACACTGGGGCACATTTGAGCTGATTCTTTGTATTATATAAATGTTCTCTCTTTATGCATGAAAACTATGATCAGAAGCCCCAAAAGAATGTCGGCCTCAGTTTTACAAAAAAGCTTTCTCTTTTGTGTGTTTTTTTTCCACAGCGTTAAGTGCTGCGCAGTAACATCAGGGCTCACCTCACTTGCGCACGACAAGGCAGAAAAAGGTAAAATAAATACCGATGATCATGAGTGTCTGTGAATGTTGTCTCACTTTAAAGTCGGGGTTGGGCTTCGGTGTTATGGGTCGTCTGTGACATAGTTGTTATGTGTTGTTATCAGCAGCAGCCTTCTCTCATTTCATCCTGCATATGAGCCATATATTTGTGTCCTAATGAGGGAAATAGTGTGATCATTTACGAGTTTTCTTCATTGTTGTGCAACTCGCAGAGTTTAAGGTTACTCATACATTTCCAGAAATCTTTCTTTCTCTCTTCTTGACCAACATCCATTATTCATTCGCACAACCACACCAAGTCCATTTACATGCTGCATCAAGTTAGAAAATAGACACTCCCCAGTCAGAAGGGCCACATTTCTGTTCCGGTCTTGCTAACATTACTTTAGTCACCAGTTTCTTTCCACTGTTCCTATCAGTTAGTTTGAGTGGAACGTAGACACACTGCGACCCGCGGCTCTCTTCTCTTTGTTTCTATTAGATGATTTCTGGCGCATGCAGTAGGCTTGAAAAGTTTTGCTTCATGTTTGATTTTTCTTGATTGGTCAGATATTTTTTCAGACCGTATAACAAACATTAAAAGAATTGCGGACTGTGGGCGGGGTCACTGTGTTCATGATATTCAGTGCAGCTGCTGGATGATTTGACATCTGAGCCTCACAATACTTTGCCAGCAGGTCTCTGCTTTGTGAATAAGTGTTTGATCATCGTAGTAAATCCCCTTCAGCTCACACCCATGTTCACCTCTGCTCATCTCTGATTTCTCAGGAAAATCTCAGGACGAAGCAGAATTTTTGGGGGGGTTTTTTCTAAGTGCAATTGTGAGTTCGCATATTTCTGATTCTTCACTACATTCCCGTCACCTCAGTGGATTTTTTTCTTTTCAGTCTTGTTTTCTCGCCATCGTTCATCAAATGCGTCTCCCACTGACAAACTTTAGGTTACTTACGTAACCCCGGTTCTCTGAGTAGCATGAGTGAGTGTCTCACATTGGGAACGCCTACAGCGTGACCTCATCAGAAGCTCCTATTGCACTCCGCCAGCCACCATTGGCTGGAGTCAAGCGCGTCAGTGTCAGGGAGGGTGGAGACCCTCCCCCTATAAATAGTCCTGACACTGCGCTTCCCGTCATTCTAAAGACACACACCTCTTCTCGCTACGAAGAGCAAGGAGGGTGGTCTGGTGAGACACTCACTCATGCTACTCAGAGAACCGGGGTTACGTAAGTAACCTAAAGTTCTCTTTCATAGCATTCGTTTCGTGTCTCACATTGGGAAAATCCTGACTCCCGGATTGCTGTGCAGATGTTACGAGGCAATGAGCACCCCAAATCCAACATCACTGGGGCTGCGCCAAATTAAGCACTGAATGCGCCAATGTTGGAGCCGTCACATCAAGCCTGTAAAATCTGGCGAAAGTATGTGAGGAAGCCCAGCTCGCAGCAGCACAGATCTCCTCAACGGAGACCCCTCTGAAAAGTGCCCATGAAGTCGTGAGACCTCTGGTAGAATGCGCACGCAGGCCCTCGGGAGGCTGCAGTCCCTTGGCATTATAAGCCAAGGCAATAGCCCCCACAATCCAATGAGAAAGCCGTTGCTTCGAGACCGGCCTCCCCAGTCGGCTCTTAGCCCAAGACACAAAAAGCTGGTCACTCTTCCGACAGCTTTTCGTCCTGTCTATGTAGACCCTTAAGGCTCGCACCGGGCACAACATATGTAGCCGCTTCTGCTCATCGGAGGAGAATGGCGGTGGGTTGAAGGACAAGAGATCAATCGGAGAACATGATCCCAACACCTTAGGCATGAATGCTGGGTTGGGCTGTAAAGTCACTCTTGCATTCCCTGAGGAGAACTTCGTGCACGCTTTGTGTACCGACAGAGCCTGAATCTCACCCACTCGTTTAGCCGAAGCAAGACACAGCAGTAAAGCCGTCTTCAAGGCCACGAATTTCAAA
Organism: Salarias fasciatus; assembly: GCF_902148845.1. Taxonomy (NCBI): domain Eukaryota; kingdom Metazoa; phylum Chordata; class Actinopteri; order Blenniiformes; family Blenniidae; genus Salarias; species Salarias fasciatus. The sequence goes on along the minus strand of NC_043758.1, from coordinate 12,521,604 downwards.
TCCACCTGTTCCAGGGGTTCAAAAGGTGAGTCTGAGAGGGCATCAAGCACCAAGGGGAGGTCCCAGGATGGTGCCAGAGATCTGCACACCGGAAGTTTACGGCGTGCGCCCCTCATAAAACGGCAGATCAAAGGATGCTGACCTACTGTCTTCCCCTCGAAGCCAATATGACAAGCCGAAATTGCTGCCAGATAGACCTTTATGGTGGAGAAAGCTCTTCCTTTATCCACCATGTCTTGTAAGAAAGACAAGATCCCAGTCACAGAACACTGGAAGGGAACCTGATGCGAGTCTGAGCACCATTTTTCAAAAACCGACCACTTTCTCCCATAAAGGGTCCTCGTTGACGGGGCCCTAGCACTCTGAATGGTCTCAATCACATTCAGGGGAAGGCCCACAGTCCTCAGATTAAACCACTCACAGGCCAAGCCCACAGAGCCAGCCTGTCCGGGTGAGGATGAAATATTTCTCCGCGCCCCTGAGACAACAGGTCCCTCCGGGTTGGCAGGGGCCAAGGCTCCTGATACAGGAGCTGAGTTATCTCCGCCAGCCAGTGCTTTGCTGGCCAGTAAGGCGCTATGAGAATCATCGTAAAGCCCTCCTCCTTCACTCTGACTAGGGTAGGAGAAATCAGAGGTATCGGGGGGAATGCATACAGGAGAGTGTGAGGCCACTGGTGAGTCAGTGCGTCCACCCCCAGAGGTGCATTCTGGTCGTGAAGCGAGAAAAACAGGGGACAGTGAGTGTTCTCTGACGTTGCAAAGAGATCCACTGATGGTCGCCCGTAACGCTCCCAAATCAGGCTCACCACATCTGGGTGAAGCCTCCATTCTGCATAAAGGGGGTTTCCCCTGGACAGGAGATCTGCTCCACAGTTCAGAATCCCCGGCACATGAGTAGCTTTCACGGACAGGAAGTGTCTGCTGCTCCAGACAATCAGTCTGTGTGCCAGCATGTGTAACTGCAACGACCTCAGGCCGCCCTGTCTGTTGATGTAGGCCACCACCGTGGTGCTGTCCGTCCTGACTAACACATGATGTCCCCTCATGAGAGGAAGGAAGTGTTTCAGGGACAGTTGAACAGCCATCAACTCCAGATAATTTATGTGGAATGAGCGCATGTGAGGAGCCCATGTCCCATTCACCGCTCTCCCTTCGAACACGCCACCCCAGCCCACTAGGGAGGCGTCTGTCGTGACCACTTTCCGGCACGTAATAACTCCCATTGGCACCCCCTGAGTGAGGAAGTTTGTGCTTCTCCATGGGACTAAGGCCGCTGTGCATGCCACAGTGACTCGCACCCTGCGTGCGCCATGACGGCGTGGGTCCAGCTTGTGAGAAGCCACCCAACGCTGCATTCCCTTCATATATAGGCGTCCCATTGGCACCACCACCAGGGCTGAGGCCATCAGTCCCAACAGACGCTGGCAAAGCCTGAGAGACACAAATTTTCCCCTTTGAAAAAGGGATAAACAGTCTCTTAGCACCTGTAGCCTTTCTCCAGTCAGTCTCACTCTGGCCTGAGCTGAGTCTATTAACAGGCCTATGAAAGTGATTTTCTGACAAGGAAGAAAAACACTCTTTTCCAGGTTCAAATTGAAGCCTAGATTCAACAGGTGTGCCGTGAGTTGCCTTGTGTGATCTGCTGCCTCCTGGTGGGAGGATGCCGCAACGAGCCAGTCGTCGATGTACGTTGCGACGCGGAGACCCCGCCCCCTCAAGGGTCCCACCGCCGCCTCCGTACACTTCACGAACACTCTCGGGCTCAATGACAGACCAAATGGGAGGACTAGATATTCGTAACTTGTCCCCTGAAAGGCGAACCGAAGATATTTTCGGTGTGGTGGGTAAATTGGGATGTGAAAATAGGCGTCCTTGAGGTCGATTGAGGTGAACCAATCGCCCGGTCGCAGAAAACGCAGCAGGGAGGCGTGCGTTAACATCCTGAATTTGTATTTCCTGAGGTGACTGTTTAGATCTCTGAGATCTAAAATTGCACGTTTGCCGCCACCCCCCTTCTTGGGAACCAGGAAATATCTTGAATAAAACCCACTCTGGCAGTGTTCGGGAGAAATAATTCTTATAGCTCTTTTTTCTAGCAGAGCAGAAATCTCTTCCTGCAGAAAACGAGCGGCGTCGCCGTGAGCTTGTGACTGAATTACTCCCCTGAATTGCGGAGGTGTTACAGCAAACTGGAGCCGGTATCCCCTGCTCAGTGTCCTGATAACCCACTCCGAGTCTGTGCACTCTGACCAGCCTGCTATTTTCAGTGACAGCGGGCTGACAGGCCAATCTGTCATGCATGGAGTACCGGCGCCCTCTAGCGGCATCGCCGCGCGGAGCTGCTTGTTCGGTACTGCGCATGCGCGAGCCGAGACTCGCGCCACAGGCCCGTCTGTGCCGGAGAGAGGAATCACTCCCTCCGGGACATGACAAGTTTTGTTTTTCAACACAGTTTTTGTTTTGTTTTTCATTTTTTGTAACTGCGCCCTCGGCAACGTGCCTGGATGCGACAGTTGAAACATGTTTAATGTTGGACAATGTTGACAACATTGAGAAGCGCTTGTGAGACGTGTTTGTGGACCGCTGGGGGATTCCACCTGCTGGACGCTGTCTCTGCTCCTCTTTATGGGGCGCTGAGCCGGGTCGAACATCCCGACATCCAGACGCCAAACGGAACCGAGCTTTGTGAACCTGCTCGTGAACGCTGCTGCCGGCGGAGCGAGCGGGGCCGGAGAGGGGGGCCGGGCCACATCGCTCCCAACTTCTGGGGAGGCTAGGCCAGCCGCTTCTTCCTCCTCACCACCTGAGTGGAGGTGGAGGGAGGCTGATCAGGCTGAGATCCCTCCCGTGTGGAAGCCTTCCTCTGCCACGGGCCTCTCGGAGGCTGCGCTCCCGGCGGGGCCTGGGGTGCAGGCTGAGGCTTCGGCACCCTGGGGACCTTGAAAGCGGGTGGTGGTGGCCGAGCCGCTGCCTTGGCATAGGATTGGCGGGGAGCTGGAGGCGTGGAGGACGGCGCCCTCCTCGGCAAACACAGCTTCAAGGCTTCATCCTCCCGCTTTTTCTCCTCACACCTCTTCTGCATGGAGGCTACTGCCGAGCCGAAGAGACCCTGCGGCGAAATAGGAGTATCGAGGAGATCCTCCTTCTCCTTCGTCGTCAGGGTGGTGAGGTTTAGCCAGCGCGCCCGCTCCTGCAGAACCATCAGCCCCATCGCTCTGCCCTGTGCCTGGATCGCCACCTTCTGCAGGTGGAGGCAGTGGTCGGTGATGATGCACATCTCCTCCCACAGTGTCGGGTCTGGCGCGGCTGTCATCTCCTCCTCCAGCTCCGCTTGGTAAGCCATCAGGAGGGAGGTTGCGTTAACAGCCCGGGCTGTCAGTGCCGCCGCTCTGTACGCCTTCTCCGTGAGGCTGGACTGGAAGCGGTCTGCACTGTTTGGGAGTGTGCACCCCGGCGAGGACAGTGATGTTTTCGGGTGGAGATGAGCCGCCACCACGGGCTCCACCGGAGGGATGTTACGGAGACCGTGATTCTCCATCCCCTCGCAGTCGAGCACGGAGCTGCCTGCCACGGGGTGTTTCTCCCTGTATGGCTTGTCGCGCCACGAGACAGTGAATTCATCCAGCAGCTCTGGAAAAATCGGCAGCAGCTGCTTGCCTGATCTTTTCACCTTCGGCAACCTTTTCCCATCAAAACGGGAGCGCGTCACGTCAGGCTGCGTTTCAGGCCACTGGATGTGGAGCTTAACCGCGGCGCGTTTGCACACGTCCTGCAGGTCCAAGTCCATCACCGGGGAAGTGGAATCCCCGTCTCCTGCCGGAGCTGTCATCGTGGTTTGGGGTTTTGCAACCCGGCCCGACAGAGCCAGTGGAGAATCATCATCTTCCTCATCTGTCATGAGGAGATCCGATCCTCCGTCAGAGCCGCTGTCTGCCACTTCAACGACGTAACCCAGCGGACCTGCCGTGAGGTTGGAGTCGTCAATGGGCAGCGGATCTATAAAGTCGAGCTGGTCCCCCCAGCTGGGTCCAGCCTCAGCTTCGGGGGCCACCTCCATGAGATCCGTCGGCTCTTGCCCTGCTGCGGTGGAAGCCATTACCGGGTCGCCACCGGACAAATTCGTTAACCGAGCCAGGCGGCGACGAAGCACTTTGAGGGAGAGGCGAACACAGTGGATGCACTCTTCCGCGGACTCAAAGGCGGCTTGGGCATGTTTCAAGCCGAGACACACGACACACATCGGGTGAGTGTCCCAGCTCGATATTTTATTACCGCAGGGGCAGGCTTGCGCCTTTGGTTTAGCCTCGGCTTCCGTGGCGGCTAAGGCGTTAGCCATGCTCACCTGCAGCTGCAAAGCTGTGAAGCGGGCTATGCTGCACCGGCTAACGCTAACCTGGCTAGGCTAGTGGGTAGCGGGAGCAAGGTGGAAGTGTTGCGACTTCCAGGGGCTTATAGCGGGAGTATTGCTACTCTTCCTCAGTGTTAGCTGGTAAAGCTAATGCCCCTGAGTATTGCTACTCGGGAGTGTTGCCACTCGGTTGTTTCTGCCGTTGAAAATATTGCTATTTTCGCCAGCGGCTCAGACTACTGTTTGGAGACAGGCTAGTCTGAGCAGTATCACTCGGCTTCTGTGTCAGGCCGAGAACCCAGCGCCCGGCGACCGAGTCTTTCGCTCGTTCTGTGGACGGTTAAGCTAGGTCCCGGTGAAACAGCTAGCGCAAGTGAGGAGGTACGGAACTTCTGCTCGTAGCGAGAAGAGGTTTTAGAATGACGGGAAGCGCAGTGTCAGGACTATTTATAGGGGGAGGGTCTCCACCCTCCCTGACACTGACGCGCTTGACTCCAGCCAATGGTGGCTGGCGGAGTGCAATAGGAGCTTCTGATGAGGTCACGCTGTAGGCGTTCCCAATGTGAGACACGAAACGAATGCTATGAAAGAGAACCAGTGAGTGATGACCGGCGGTGTGGGCTGCAGCCCGCCATCCTCCAGCTGGACGCCAGCATAAGACTTGTTACATCAGCATCTGACTGTGTTTTTTTTTTTTGCTAAATGAGGCTTACTGCTTTCTATGCATCTTATGGTCTCACTCCTCCTTTTCACCTTGTCATCATCCTCCTCCTCCTCCTCCTCCTCCTCCTCCTCCTCCTCCTCGTCTTGTGTCAGTGTTGTGGGACAGCAGCCTGACGGACAGACAAGCAGATGGAAGTGACATTAGCAACATCAGCGAGATTCAGCCACGCCATGTAGATGAGAATCAATGGAGACAATGGCAGTGAGGACGGGACGCTTGAGGAAAAGACATCAGGGGAAGAGTACTCAGAGGGCAGGACCGCAGCGCAGTAACACTCCAGTCTGAGAGTGTTCAATGTTCCCTCTGGATTACCCAGAAAAGCCTAACAAACCTAAAATAAACCAAAACTGTGGCTTTCTTCCAGCCCAGTGTTTGATATGTTCCTGTTGGTGGAGTTACAAGTCATCCCAGTTAAATTAGCTCTCTCTGATCTCCCTGTCTGCCAATCATTTAATGATATATTGAACTGACTCGTGTCTCTCCAGCGTCGTTTTAGAATACAGAGTGGTCCTGAGGCCAGATCATGTGCAGGATTTCTGTCGTGTGTCTTGTACTTCCATCCATCCATCATTCATCTACTGTACTGCTTTATCTGAGGCAGGGTGACGGAGGGGAGGGGTGGGGAGACGCTGGAGACACTCCAGACCGACTTGATTGCTAGAACTTCACAAGACAAATGACACAAACTAAACCCACACATGTACAAGAAACAACATGCAAACTCAACATAGAAAGGCACTGCGCTGTAGCTCAGAATCAAACCAGAGAATGAGATTATACTTCAAACACAGTTTAGAGAAATTAGCTTTTACTGCAGGGCGGCTGGCTTAACTCTTCGCGATACAGTAAGGAGCTTAATCATTCAGGAAAAGTCCGCCTCCACGTTCAGAAGACTCGGTACAGTTGCTTCAGGTCCTCCTCAGCTTGCTCCCTAATCAATCCCACAAAGTCACATCTTGATTTGCGTCTCTCTCTGCTCTTTTCTTTATAAATTTCTCTGAAAGGTTTCTTCACTTCCCCTTTGAGTCAAAATTATTTGGTAAGACTCTGATCAGTGTTACTTGGTTTCAGTGTCTTCCATATCTACAGTTTATTTTTATTTGAAGGGAGCTTGGTGATTTTAAATCTGTTGGTAACTCTTTCTCGCTCTGTCCTCCTCCTCTCGAGAAGTCGTGATAGAAGGAATGCTGGCCGCTCCGTCCCCTGACTCCCTGCCAGCCCTTTATTGTGGTGTCGTGCTCTGCTCTGCTCCTGTCTGCCGTCTGCCAGTCATATGTACCGCCATCTGTTCTTCAAACCATCCCATAATCTCGTGTATGCTCTGGCATCTTTGGCTTTATTTAAACTGGAACTGCTGCCTGTGTTTTATGTGTGGTGACATTGTTGTTGTTGTTTTTGTCCTTAAAGCAAGTTTACTTATTTACTTTTTTTTGCATCATTCAGACAGTTATATTTAAGTTTGTGTTTTTCTGTTTTGCTTGTTTCACATCCTTGCGACAACACATAACATCTTTGTCGCACTCACGTCTGCTGCAGTGCTGTGACATGCCAGCAGCAGCAGCAGCAGCTCTGCAGTGACTGCACTCATTCCTCTGCAAGCTGCACTCCCCGGCTCGCTCTGTCATTACTACCATCTAACCAGTGTAATTACCAGCCACGGTGTGTGTTTGTGGTGCATGGGCCAAGCCTGCATCATGCAGGGCAAGTCGGAGCGGGTTTTTTTTCGGAGGGAAGAGGGAGAGAGGAGCATGAATGAGAGAGCCAGAACAGGGGAGGTACATCCTCCAGTGTGCTAATTACTGTATGTGAGTAATTAAACGGCATTAAATGTCGCCGCTTTATCTTCTGATGTCTGCGCCAGGGCTGAATGTGTTTCCCAATTCTTACTGCAGAAGAGGAAGATTCATGCTCTTTTCTTTTTGCATTTCTCTCTCTTTTTTTTTTTTTTTATACAGACAAGGATCGTATTTGTTTTTTTATGCTGATTGGCTAAGAGCGTTCCTCAGATTACTAAACTTTCTATACAGAATATTTCCAATTGATTGTATTTTCTGTGACCATCTGAAGGCGTTTGTGTTCTATGTTAACCTGGACTCTTCACTGGTATTAAGGTTGCCCCCTCTCCCCCCTGAGGAATGGCTTTTCTTCCCAGCCTTTAAAAATGTATCCCGTGTTTTGTTGCCATTTTTACTCAGACAAATGTAAACAATTGTTAGGATAATTTGCTTCATACACGAGTGTCTGAAAATGAGGCTGTCTGCCGTCGTTCGGGTGTGTACTCTGCATTTAGACTCCTGACACAACAGCGGTAATGCCATTGTCTTGTCTTAATTGGTGGTTTTAAAGTGTTCGGGCTTCTCCTGACAGCCCTTCAGCTGTGTGTCTTCACAGAAAAGTCTGTGTTTCAAAGCTTCTTCCTTTTTTTTTTTTTTGTTTAACCCTAAAAAATTTTCGAGGAGTTATGATTTTAAAAAGAAAGCAAGCCAATAATAGATTTTTGTGAAAAATGTTAAAGAATTCAGTTTGTTGTAAGAGTAAAACAAAACATAAGTGTGATAGCCAAGATCTGACAGAATGCAAATGTAAGGATTTAAATTTTTCCTGTCAAAACCATCTTCCTTGAGAATAAAAGAAAAATTATTCTCCTTTTCTACTGCTTCACCAGTCCTCCCTCATAAAGAGCAACATACTTAATAATAAAAAAAACCGTACGTAAATTAAAGGGAATTAGAGATGACAGTCTGGTTTATTTGACATTACTCTCAAAGCTGATGATTCTTCAGGAGAAACAGCACCGTTGAGCCTCAACAATATACTGAACAATACACTGTATAACAATACACTGAGTGCTCATATTGTCGGCTTCTTAAAGAGCGAAAGCTCATGGGGATGGGCTGAAATTAGTATTTGAATGTACACTTTCACTCTTTCATTTGGTTTGGCATTTGCATCTCAGTTCCCTCCTCCAGCAGCCTTGTGACTCGCTCACATGCATTTCATTCAGGACATATTTTAAACCTTTAATGCAAAGGTTCAGATCCCCATGCGAGAAGATTTCATCGTAGTTTTAGTGTCGGACTTCCCATGATTTGCATTCATGGAATAATGAGCTTCTCCGTCAGTGTAAACGTGTTTAGGGTTTGTTCAAGGTAAACTCCTGTTAGCGCACTAACACCTGTTAAGCAACAGCAAGCCACTCCAGGATTTAGCTTAAAGCAGCTGTAAGCCTCAGCGTTGCCTCACAAAGTCACCGACGTGTTTTCAGTCGAGTGCGAAGCTCAAGTCAGGTGTGTGTTTCTCACTGATGGGCTCTGACAGAAGTGAGTGATAAAGCAGACCACACTCCCTCCGTTGGCTCTCTCATCAGGGACCTCGGATGCATAATGAAGCCTTTCTGCAGCTCCTGCAGCTGGGGCGGATAATCTGGGATTGCGCCTCCGCGGTGGATCACAGGACAGGCCTCTGAATGAGGAACGACTCTGTCAGAAAGCATGATCAGAGCAGCGGTCTTTGGCCCAGAAGAGGCAGCGCTCCTCCAAAAACAAAGGCAGGATACATTTAGGCGGCCGTATGACTATAGGGGGATTCTGTTTGCTGTGAATGAGTTTTGTTGATGGCGCCCATGTGCGTGCGTGAGTGAATGAGTAATGCCGTCTCGGGGCCAGAAATGAATTCAGCAAGGACTCATAAAAGGCGCTGTGTATCATAAAACACACACGAACCACTCGGAGCGGCCTTGACACAATGAAAAGCTCGACATTATGCAAATTCTGCTTCATAATGAGACAGTCACCCCAGGAGCCGACATTTGTAGAAGTCACTAAAACCGAGGCAGCTGGAGAAAGACGCAGCAAAACTGCTCCTAATGTACACTTTGTGTCGTCTCCTAAACTCACAGAGAAAGAGTCAAATGCTCAGCTCCTCTTTTTACAGAATTACCTCCCCCGATATTTTAGCCTCAGTGGCTCCCCGCATAACAGCGGTCTAGAGAAGGAGCTTAAATTTTTACTGTGGCTTGATGTGGGTCCACGTGATTATACAGAAGTGTGTGTTTGTGTGTGTTGTTGTGGCGTTGTGTTTCTCTGCCGGCGGTTTTATCATATTAAATTCTTTAAAGTTTTTTTTTTTTTTTTTTTTTTGTTAGAGGAGTTAAATCCTCCCTGATTGACCATGAAGCGAAATTGTGCGTCTTACCGTTTGAAAGCCCGGCGGCCGTTTAACATTCTGATGTGAAAAGTGCTTCAGTAAGCAGCGTGTGACGAAATGTGTGGTTGAATCACATTTTGTGGTGCAAGAAAAGAAGAGGCTGAAAGAAAAAAAAAAAAAAAAAGAGGGACAGGACAAAATGGATCTTTGAATACATAAATAAAAGTTAGGGTTTTAAGAATGTGACCAGAGAAGAGAATTATGGGAAAAGTGTTTCTATAATATCACGGATCAGCCTGTGTAGATCGTCTGTGTGGATATTTCTGGTCCCTTCTGGAGGGAGAGTGAGGAGAGAGCTTTGAGAAGCTGCTGTGTCCTCATTAACAGCCCCGTCCTCACATTAGTGCGTGGACCACCGTGCTCGCACGCCGCCTCTGCTCGCCGTGACACCCAGCTGAGTCACAACCGCTCCGTAAAACGCATTCCCAGCCGCTCACTCTGACCAGCCGCAGAATTCAAAGGCGAAAGAAGCGAGGATCGTTTTGGACTGTTGTCTGGACTGATGACGATGACGAACCACATGAATCAGTCTGCGGAGTGTTTTACAACGAGTGCACATTTTCGTTTCTACTCATCAAACTTAAATCTGGCTGTCCCTCTGTATTCTTCCATCCGTGCATCACGAGGAGCTGGAGCCAATCCCAGGCTGTGGATGAAGGCAGGGTTCACCCTGGACAGGTCACCGGTCCATCACAGGGCAAATACAGAGAGAAAGACGGTCACACACACTCATGTTAACACCAAGGACAGTTTAGAGACGGCACTCACCCTCTGGTGCGTGTTTTTTAACTCTGGTTGAACTCTGGTCCATCCTGGACTCAGGGACACTTGTTTTTTAATTATTATATAAATCTTTAAGAAAAGATGCTTCTGTGTAACAAGTGTTTGTGTAAGCATTGATGCTGCGTTGTGGTCGTCTGGACTCTGCGTTCCTCTCATCCCTGCTGTCTTGACTCTGCAGTCTCTATTTCTGGCTTTATACCCGACCTTGCCCATGGGTCAGTCTGTGCTCCTGGCCTTTGCTGCTTCCCCCTTGTAATTTTATTATCCTTGTATCAGCTTAATAGCTACACAAAGCTACAGCCTTGTGCTGTTTAGTGTCCGTTTGTACAAAGAAACAGTATACCATGAGGTCTCTGCCGTGCATTTCAGTGGCTGCAAAATCACTCAGAAGCCGGCGTTTATGCTCTCGTATGACCCGAGGCTGAATAACCTGATTTACGTTATAGTGATGAAGTTTTAAATCTCTCTCTATCTCTCTCTCTCGCTTTTGGGTTGGGTTACTTTGTAGTTTGCTAATATGAGCTGAAGTGCTTCCGAGGTTTTAATCAGCAGCTGAGCGGCCGCAGCCGTCGTGTCCTGTGGGCGTATGAGTGTTCATGTGTGCATGCACGTGCACTGGAGTGCACCGCGCGCGTGTGAGATAATAATATCCCTTGTCAGCCTCCTGAAGATTAGCTTCAACTCAAAATCCTCCCATCATATCCCCTCACCTTATTTCCTGTCACTTGCAGTTTATCAGCGAATATTGTTGAGCAGTTTTGTGGGTTCAGTTAAAATTTTTGGTCTGTCGACAAATTTGGAATAATCCTTTTATTATTAAAATAAAAATTCTTCAGATCTGGTTCTCCTTTTAGAATCGTTTTCTTTCTGTCTGAATGTCTGAAAATGATTTGCTGGGATAATTGTTGCTTGCGGCCATACAGCCTACAACAGGCCCGATCTCGTCTGGACTCTTGGAATAATTGTTTTTTTCTTTATTTGTTGTTCTTTCAGATCTGCGTCTGGCTGAAAATAACCCCAGAAGAAGACAGTGGAGAAGAAGAGTCGCGGCTCTGGTCACACGGGTCCATCATGGCCCAGTGAAGACTTTCCCCAGACTGCTTCAAGGAGATGTTTGTGGGAGCTGGAGGCCGTTTCTCCTTCAGCAGAGTGTGTGTGGAGCCAAGCACCCCTGCTGACATGGGACGCCAGCCTGCTGCCCTTCTGCCCTGAACTCAGCCAGGGTGCCATGAACAGCTACAGAGACCGAGGGGTGACCTGCACCTCCTCAGACCTCCTGGACGGAGGGGGAGGAGGAGGAGGGGGGTTGCCCCAGCACACCCCGTTTCGTCACACCCCGAACGGCCACCCGGCCCCCGGCCCCCCAGACATGCAGCCGCGCATCTCCGTTCCAAAGATGGGCGTCCGGGCGCGGATCGCGGAGTGGCCGCCGCGCCGGGCGCAGTCCCGGGAGTCGCTCCTGGAAAACGGGCAGATCGGCGGCAATCACTATGGAGACGACGGCTCTTCTTCATTATCTTCCTCCGTGGTGTCGCCGGACGTCAGGCTGGTGCGGGGAGGGGTTGCCAGGTTACCACGACGCCGGTCCAAGGACGTGGAGTTCAGAGGAGGAGGGTTTGGTGGCGAAAGGATCTCACCGTTCAGCCTGAGGGCGTTCCCACCTCTGAGGCAGCGCTCCAACAGCGAAGTGACGCTGAGCGAACAGGACGAGAATGAGGTAGGAGGGAAACCTTTTCTGCTCCGCTTGATTTACTTTTTTACATTTTTACCTCAATTTATTGTATTATTTATTTCTATTATTGTGACAGATACTGAAAAACTGACTTATTGTTCTGTGATTCTGTCCAATGTTTGTTTCTTTTCTGACTTTTCTGACAGATTAATTTAGTTATAAAGAACTTTATTTAATCTTAAGGTGATTGAATGACAGTTCATAAAGTCCCATATGTCATCTGGTTAAAAAAGATGAACTTTTTAATACCTCAGATATTGAGTTCAGGAGGTACTGTGGGTTAGAAAACTTCAGTTTTAAAAACTTGGACCCTCAGGATTACTGTACACTTAGTCAAGACATCTGTTTTGCTTTATTTTGCACAGCTAAGTTATTCTGAGGTATTCTGACAGCTGAGATTTTTTAAAATATTAATAAACATTGCTCAGAGGAGTCCTTCAAAGTCTGTCCAGTTGACACACAGATGTTGTTAGTAGCGGTGCTGCAACATTTTAAAGGCTCCGGTCTGCAGACCTTTCTGCTCATCCAGTTGTTTAGTTTCAAAACAAAAACTATAATTAATATAAAACATATTGAGACCACCCACATTTTGAAAATTCAGCCATATTTGTTGAATAATCTCAAAGACAAGCACCATGTCCTCAAAAAACTGAATATATTATTATTGTTTTGTTTTTTTTTTTTTTTTTGTTTTTTTTTTCCCCCATTCGTCACAGGTGGAGGTTCGAGGAGGTGGCGGGATGGGGAACCGGTTCAGAGAGTACGGCAGCACCTCCTCCATCGACATCCAGGGCATCCCCGAGCAGAGCTTCTTCGACATGCTCAATCAGTTTCACCAGGAGAGGCCCGACCAGCGCAGCTCGGCGCCCGTGCATCTTGGCGAACTGCTGCGTGCCCCTGACTCGCCGCCAAGCGGACGCCTCCCCTCCGCTCCCTCGCCAGGTCCCCAGGGCGGGGACGACAGGGGGACGGGGAGGAAGGACGGCGCCGAAAGAGTCAGGAAGAAAAGCGGCGGCACGGAGTCGGCGCTCGGCACCTCGTCCTTGTTCCGGAAGCTGCGGAGCTCCAGCAGAGGGGAGCTGGACGGAGGCAGGGGAGAGACGGTTCCCGACGCTTCCTACAAACCGTGGGTGTGTCCCAAGAGCTTCGTCCACTTTGACGCGCAGAGCATCCTGTTCGACCTCCACGAAGCGGCGGTTCAGCGCGGCTTCGCAACCCAGAGGAGGAACACCGCCACCGGGGCGTCCGCCGCTTCCGTGTCCCTGTCCGTCTCCAGAGCCTCGGCTCCGAGTGCGAACGACCCCATCTACTCCAGCATCGAGGATCTGCCCCTCAGCCTCGACCCGGGCTCCGCCACACCCAGCCTGGGCACGGAGCCTCCCGACGGGCCTGGAGCCCACAGCGGGAGCCCTCTGCTCCTCTGCTGCCCCCACTTCCTCAACGAGACCGGGGGCCTCGGCGAGCGCAACATCAGCTTCCTCAGCTCCTCAGCGGAGCGAGGCGGAGACGGAGGAGAGGGCGGACGGGGCTGGCTGAGGAAGAGTAACGCCAGCGTCTCCGTGCTGGAGGTGCCGATTGAGCAGCAGGTTACAAGACTGGATAGACTGAAGCTGTACAGCATCGAGCACGTAGACCTCGGGGCCAGGTACTACAGAGACTACTTCCATGGGAAAGGTAGGTCAGAGTCACTGTGATGAAGATAATCGTCTCTGATGCTGAAGCCGCCTGTGTGTTATTTAAAAATCAAATAACTTTGAACGTTTACTTTCTTCACTTTGGCGAGTGCATAATAGAAACAGTCTGAAACCAAAGTGCCAGAGGAGAAAAAATAGAAGTTTTAAGAAGATAAAAAAATATTGTCAATAATATTTCAACTTTATTCTGACATGAAGAAATGGTCAGAGTTGAAGCACCAAAGCCAATTGGAAGTTGTACAGACGGTTGTACTGGTCTTCATTAGTTCCCTGCTCGTTCACTGGGGCTGAAATGTTTCCCCAGTTTGAAGTCAATAAAACAGCAGCTGAAATTAAAAATGAAACTATGTGCTGTGAAAAACTTAAGCTACTCTGTTAAATTATAAATTATTTAAAATGAAATTTAGAAAAGTATTATGTTAGAGTAATAACATAAAACTATCCGGATCCATTCCACAGTCCAGGGTAGTAAATGAATACTCTAAATGACAGAAATCTTTAGTTTCAGTCTTACAGTTGAGACACACTGATCTCATTTCACACTTTGACCTGCGCCTTTGTCGCTCGTCTGTGTGGCTTCGACAGCGTCCCTGTGGTTTTTCAAGCCAGAGTTTCTCCGGTGTCGTTCCCCACGTCCCTTCCCACAGCCGTTAATATCCAGCCGGGCTCGAGCGGAGCGGTGCCAAACTGGCAACACTCCCAGAGATTTTATTACTCTTGTACCTGCCACTGAACTGTTAGCAAACTCTGAGCCGATGATACACCACCTGCCGCCCTGCAGGATCACGGGAAGTACCGGACAAGACGGCCGGGCGGCTTTGTTTCACTTCTCGCTCTCAGTGACGGAGGCAGACGGCACGCGTGTGTGTGTGTGTGTGTGTGTGTGTGTGTGTGTGTGTGTGTGTTTGTTTGATGTGTCGCAAGTGGGGATTTCTTGAGAGCATCACCTCTTCAGACAGAACACCCCCACCCCCCCAACACCCCCACCCCCAGCAGCGAGCATCATCAGGCTGCAGCCTAATTAGTGACAGATGCTATTAGGAGTGTGTGCGTGTGTGTTGTGTGTGTGCACGTCAGGAAGAAATCGGCCTGCAGCCACACAGATAAAGGTTATCATTCCAAAAATATGTTCATCTGCTGACTCGTTTCCAGCTTAGCTCTGCCCACAGCACACTGCTTGTGTGTGTGTGTGTGTGTGTGTGTGTGTTTGCTATGCCGTGCCCTCGTGTGCATGTCAGAAAGCCTCATCAAAAAGCCGACATTTCCACCAGCGGACATGGCAGAGAAGCTAATCAGGCCCGAGTCCGCCCTGAAGTGCTCTCGGTCCCATTTGCGTCCAGTCAGACGGACGGCGGAACAGGAGCGTTTACCATGCCGGGTGTTTTGACTCCCACGCTGCCGCGGCGCGAACGTAAGCACGGCTTAGCCTAAAACTTTAGAGGAGCACGGGCAGGATGGTTGGGAAGTGTGGAGATTATTTCATCTCCACGTCCATCACAGATCTGTTATGTCCTCTGGAAACCTAATTCTCTCCTCAAATACTGTTTTGTTTGCCTTCTGATTTCAATGAGAGAAAAAGCTCTTCTTTTTCTCTCTTTATGGCCATAATATTTTGTTTGTTAGTCTTCAGTCAGCCCGTCCACCAAACATTAAAGCAAATGTTTGATGTTTTTTTTAAGTATATATTTTCTTGCAGTATATGTTGCTAAAAATCATAGTCACAACCAGTTATCTACCAAATATAAATCATCTCAGTTTGTGTCATATTTAGAAGATAAGGCTCTTCCAGTGTTTGCTTTGACATTTGTGAAGCACCGTCTCATGTTTTGTGATGCTCCTGTCATATTCAGCACGGGAGCCGTTATTCAGCTCCGGTGAGCGACTCAGTCTCTCCGTCTTTCCCGGTCATTACTAACAGTTATAGTCTTCTGAGGGCAGTGCCTTGTCTTTACCTGGATTGATTTTGTAATTTCCTGAGTATCGATTACTAGATAGCAGAGCATTGTCTCAGGCCTGTCCTTGACTTAACATCCCTCCTCTGTCAGTCTTCCTCACTTTATGCAAAGCACACGCTCTCTCTTCTCTGAAGGTGACTTGGATTTCTTACTTCTACTACTGTAGTTGCCATGTATTTAATAAAGTAGCTGATTTAAAGGTTTTTTTAGGGGTTTCTTGTTTTGCTAAAATTGTTATATTGTGTAGTGTGGTGATCTTGTCGTGAGGATTTCCCAAAGCTTTAATGTATTTTAAAGACATGGAGGTTTTCTTCTGGTGAAAATATGAATTTAGCTTACACTGCCTCATGAAGAGTGACTATTGAGTAACTGGATCGTAGTGTATTTGCATGAGTAATGTTGATATCACCTGAAGTATGAAGCCAGAGACCCAATGTCAGCCTGTGTTCAGATATCATTGAACAAGATATTAAGTATGCATCTGATTTATGACCAAATAGGAAAATAGTTTGATTTTGGGGAACGTTTTCATGCTGTTTATACTGTAATAAAAAAATAATCTGATATCGGTCACATATCTGCAAAAAAAAGTCTGATTTTGGCTACATTTTCCCTGAACATGAAACCCTAACTCGTGCTGTCTTCGTCCTCCCCCAGAGCACTTCAACTACTTCGGGACGGACGACAAGCTGGGCCCCGTGGCCGTCAGCATCCGCAGAGAGAAGGTGGACGACACCAAAGACCTGAAGGACCAGTACCAGTATCGCCTCATCGTCCGGACGAGCGAGGTATGCATGCAGCGCGTGCCGCGTCTTCACCGCGGGGGATTTCTGTGTGACTCAGTCACAGGTTTAATCCTCGCCTGCTTCCAGTCCCTGCAGCCCTACCTGCAGCACCTCTCACCCTCTCTGCCCCGATCGCACCCTGCCGCCTCACCCCTCGGCTCTCCCCCTCTGCTCTCCGCCAGTGGAAAATTCCACCTGCTCAGTCTCGGCACGCTAAAGCCAAAGCAAACACCGGCTGCTCCGGCCAAAACTTTTGGCCTGCTCCCCCGGCGAGCACGCCCAGCCACTTTTCCACTCCGACGGATCAAACACTCCAAACGTGCTAATTGACGGGCCGGTAATTACCGGGAATTAGTTTGCAGATTCTATTCAGTCACCCCAGAGTTTTCAGATCTTTTATTGAAACGTCTCCATTACCATGAGAGGGCTCTCCACGCTCCATACTGAGGCGTTTTTGTCCTTTAATAGAGATTTTCAGATGGTCCAAGACTGAATTTAAACTCAGCGAGTGAATAATAATGAAGAGTTCAACCCTGACGGGCAGCAAAAGCGATTAAATGATAAAGTGAAATAAAATATGATAGTTACATAATTAGAGGTGTTTTTTTTTCTACTGAGAGCCGCATTATTGAAATAGTTTGTATTTTTATACATTCTGAAATTAAATGTGATCTAAAACCCAATAGGAAAACTTCATTTCAAAGGATTTCAGCTTGTAAACTCCAGACAGTGAGGATTAATTATATGTTAATTTTTATCTTCTTATATTCTGAAATGATGAATGAAATGATCTATACAATTTTATGATTGTGAGCCCAGATGAATATGACTTCAGCAGTCTTCAAGTACCTGATTTTCCAACATTTCTTGAATAAAGTCCAGGGAAAGCTTCCGTTACCTACCTCCTGTGTCACTTTCACTTCCTTCAGAAAGCTGCAGAACCACAAAACCGCCCTCAGTATATATGATGTAAAAGAAAAGAAAATGAACAGGGTATCTCATTTAACACATTTTAGAAGCTAAAACCTTTATTACCAGACATCAGACTTCAGTGTCCTATAAGGTTAAATGAGGCTGCAGCCTTAAACTGAAGTTCAAATCCCATTACTCAGGTTGTCAGGTAAACCTCCAAGTCGAAACATGTGGATCACATGAGTGACGACGGGAAGGAAGCGGTTAACATTCTCCCCCTTCTCTTATGTTTTGAAATGCCTTTTCTTTTCAACTTGAATTTCTGGTTCTCCTCCTTTTTTCTTCTTCTTCTTCTTTTCTTTTGATTTATGGCCTGCATTTCTGAAGTTGTGACACTGAGGTTCGCTGCCTCTGGAAGTAGTTCACCTGCATTTCATCAACACCTGTCAGAGTATCGGCGAGTTCACCCAGACGACGGCGCAGTCTCCCCGGGCCCGCGGCGTTCATGCGGCCTGCTTGTGTGTGGCTGCTGCCGTGTTGTTTTTAGCTGGATTACATGGCTGCCTGGCCTCATCACCGTAGCTCTGGTATAACAATGGAGAGCTCTCCGCCATCTAAGTACACAGAGCTAAGCTAACAGACTCCGATAGCACACCCTTGACTACTGTTCCCACACAGGGGAGAAGGAAAGAAAAAAAAAAGAGAGAGAGAGAGATTGATTGCAGACTTGATTCTCTCCCACTCAAGCCGCAGCAGCTCTCAGATATCCATCCCCCTCAAGTCTGTCATTTAATTTTGTGCAACTGTGCTGTCACAGCAAGGTGGAGACTTCCTTCTCTCTTCCTCCGTCTATCACACTTTTAAACACTCCTCTGATGCACTCGCTCGCTCAAGACCAGCCTGACCATTTCAACCTTTGTAACCCGAGTGGCAATCAGGCAGACGCGGGTCTCTGAGGTCCGGCCGCCTCTCCGGCCCCCGCCTGCCTCCGAGTCCATCATGCATTTTTAATGAATCACATGTGAGCGAGCGTAGTGAGAAGGAGCAGCCCACTCCTCCTGAATGCATCCAGCGTTATTACAGTCTCCGTTTGGAAGCAGGTCAGTTCCTCCACCAGGCAGCACAATGGTGGACAGAATATTAATTCACAATGCCGCTGGACTTAAACCCCTCCTTACAGAGCTTTCTGTGCGTGACTTCAGGGCAGCGGGGCACGGTCACAGGTCTTGAGGCGCTTCATTATTTGATAAACCTACGTATGAACCGAGCATTGTAGCCAAGTGCCTGAAACCTCGACTTTCCATGGTGACCCCTGTAAGGGAAGCAAGGCAAATAAACTCCATCCATCCGTCCATCCTCGCATCCTTCACACCAGCGAGCCTCCTCCAGTCACGAGCAACTGACGCCCCACAGCTGAAATTAACACTTACGTCCTCGTTCTTTTCCCCCGACAGCTCGTGACCCTGCGAGGATCTATTCTGGAGGACGCTGTGGCGTCGACCGGCAAACACGGCACGGTTCGGGGCCTGCCGCTCAAAGAAGTGCTGGAACAGGTGGTCCCGGAGCTCAACGTGTCCTGCCTGAGACTCGCACTCAGCACCGCCAAAGTCACAGAGCAGCTCCTCAAACTGGACGAACAGAGGGTGAGTTTGCTGCGTCTGTATCAGCGCTTCATGCAGTACAGGTGGATATTGGATGGTCGAGTTTTTCCAGGTGTTGTCGAGTGAAATACAGCGAGTGCCGACTGTAGCGACTGCGAAGCACAAAACACAAACTGATAAGGAGAGCCAGTGGCATACGGTGGACACAGATAGAGCGCATAAAACCTCAGTAACTTGTTTGTTGTCGGTGCGAACTCAGGCCGAGGGGATTGAAAGCAGCGCGGAGCCGGGCGTGGTGTGTTTGAATGTGTAACCGACAAAAGCTTCAATGTTTGGACAAGTTATCTCCCCTTTATTTAATCAAGGCGAAGGACTAGATGGAGGAGTTCAGTTAGCAGGTGGTCTGTTGTTTTTTTGGTTTTTTTTTTTTAGCAGGCGGTTTAACGGCAACAAATATGAGCTTTGTGGGTGTGAGCAAACGTCTAATGATGCAGGTGCATTAGAAAAATTAGCTAAGAATACTGAAAGAGAAACTCGTCTGTAATCATAATATACTTCAAATCAATCGTGAACTGCTAGAAGAGTCCGTATGGTCAAATATTTGTGTCTTTTTTAGCTTTAGTTCATAATAATAATCACAATTAAGAATGTTTGAAACCCTTCAGTTTATGTTTTGAATGTCTAAATACAACACATTTGGCTTTAGTGTTATTTCCAATCAAGGAAGAACACAGTAAGGTTATTAAACGCGTAAAAACTATTAAACAGTCTATCGTGAAAATGTAGTTAAAGAATTAAAGTAGGTCAGTCAAAAAACAGCTGTTGTCGACCACATTAATGGAAAGAGTGACAAAAAGGATTTTTCAAGTAGTTAAGTCTATTGCCACAAGGCTGCAGTTTTACTCCGTGTGGGGAAAACTTGATCCAGAGCTGTTAAAATTCTCTGCTCCTCAAAACAGTGTCGGGTCTAACAGGAGCTGCTTCTTCTAAACATCAGATTTAAAAACAGCCAAAGTTTTCCCAATTTTAAAAGTCAAGAGATCAAATAAAACATTGCCTTTATGGACATCGGTTACGTTTTCTGTTGATTGAATAGTGGCAATTATAATGGTGATACACAGTTTATTTTATATACTCTTAAGTGTGGAACTGACTGACAAAATTAAAAAAAAATTAATGATTTTATAGCTATTCTTTATAATGGTGCTAAATCCCTGTCTGGCTTTATTAACTGTGTATCGACTGCACTCCTTCAGCTGTTTGCATTGTGAGTGTGTAACACTGATGTCTCTCTCTCTCTCTCGCTCTCTGGCTCTGCAGTTAAGTCAGAAGCACAAGGTGGGTGTTTTGCTGTGCCGTGCAGGCCAGAGCACCGAGGAGGAGATGTACAACAACGAGGAGGCGTCGCCCGCCTTCTCGGCCTTCCTGGAGCTGCTGGGGGAGCAGGTGCTCCTCAAAGGCTTCACCAAATACGCTGCTCAGCTCGACACAAAGAGTAAGAGCCACTTTGCAACACCCACCATGTTTTCTCTAAATGAGACTTTTGTGTCTCGGCCTTCGCACATCTGAGAACTGACGTGTTCCTCTTTTCTTTTTAATGGAGACATTATTCATCGCTTCCTGGAGTCAAACAAAATTATCACTGGAAGAATAGCTATGAAACCCCTAATCAAACCGTAGAAAGTGTGTTTTTTGGTTGTAAGCAATTCTCTGCAATTCTCTCTCCTTAACAGTTCTCTTCAGTCCGTATAAAGCTGCAAAGGACATTTACGTAACACTCCTGCAGCACATCTGAATGGCCTGAAATCCACTGCCTCTGACAGACGGATGGATGCGGCGGTGTTGCCGATTCTTTCCCGATCCTAAACGTTTGCATAACCTCAGGAAGAAGACAGAGATGATCTGAGCATCCTCTCTCTCCTCCATCTTTCCCCAGCGGACTCCACGGGCACCCACTCCCTCTACACCACCTACCAGGGCTATGAAATCATGTTCCACGTCTCCACCATGCTGCCGTACATGCCCAGCAACCCGCAGCAGGTATGTGTGCTCTGCAGCACGGGCACTGTGTCACTGTGTGTGTGTGTGTGTGGATGTCTGAAACACTCTTTTTCTGTTACGTAGCGACTTTCAAAGCATGGCAGTGGTGTGGTTGTTAGTTTAAAGCTTTGTTTTTTTTTTTGTTTTGTTATTTTCAGAGAATTGTAAAACTGCTGCTAGAATATCGTGACGTGTGCCACGCTCATTTAGAGCCCATTCTTTCTTTTGTGTCGGTTTGTTGAGCCTTTGAAGTGTTTGCTCTTTGTTTCTTGGCTGACCTCTCTCTGCCTCGCTGAGTTTTACTGGATCAGGGTTGGGTGGGGTTCAAGCTCGATGAGTTATTAGTTGTTTTTGTTTTTTTTCCCCCATTTTTGTTTCACCGATGTGAATGACTGTTCCCTCTTAAGCTTTCTCCTTGTGTTTATTTAAATCTCGTGCTCTTTGTGTGTTTGTAAAATATCCTCTTGCTCACTGGTATGGTTTTTAGGGTTTACAGTGGTGTTTGCTCGAGACGCTCACGTGAGTGCACACATGTGCTCAGGCAAGCCCTGCAGGAGAACTCAGAATTACAGCGCACACTGAAGAATTACTACAGCTACCATCATCAGTTCTTTTTCTATAAGCAAAGTTTTTCTACTAAAAACATCAAGTCAGGAATCATCTGTATTTGCTTTACTTGAACCAAACGGTTTGAATGTCACAGCGAAGTCTTCAGTACAAAAGTATGATTTCATAACTGGCACAATAACTCCATCCAGAGGTTTCAGGACTGCAGCAGAAAAATGTTTGCTTGCTAAGATCAACCTCTAGGTGGCAGCACAGCACATGAACAGAGAGCCACGGTGGATAAACAGAGTGGGAGCGGATGAGTAGCCGCTGTGAAGCTGCTTCACCTTTTCAAGTGCACTACACTGAAATACCCGGGATTAGTAAATCACAACACAATAGTGATGTTAAGGGACAAGACTTTATTTATTTTATTTACTTGTTTCAGTTTATAAGGTGAGTCTTAAATAAATTAACATCTAAAAGCATGATTGTGCAACCTAATCCACATTATATGCTGTTTAAAAAAAAAAAAAAATCAATTAGAAAGTGAAGAAGTTTCATCACGCCTACAACTGCTCAAAATGAGTTTATAAGAAACGGGCAGATACCAGATGCGACTTACCTGATAAAATACTACAGTAAGTTGTGAGAGGAAACTGGGCAAGCACTGGAATCAGTCATGATATGATGAATAATAGAAAATGATTAACTTGCTGGTACAATATCTCAACTGTAAATAACACTTTATTTTCACATCAGGAACAAAAATTCACATTTTTCAAAGTGCAGCTTGAGTGAAGGATGCTCCTGTGCCACAATGAGAGAGAGAGAGGGAGAGAGGAAGAGAGAGAGAGAGTCGGTGGCCAAACTGTGGGCTGCATTACGTAATTGGTGCTTTCACACTTCTCTCTGCAGATGAAGAGAGGATTGGCAAGCTCTCCAGCACAGGCTGGCCTGAGCACTATATATCCTACATGAACACAGATAGGCGGACAGACCAGCACAGACACAAATAGCCCACACAGAATCCAAAAAACAAATTACATAAAGCGCTGTTGTTTGGTGTTTCACAGTGATCCTCTCAGCCTCTCGTTTCCCTCGTGAGACTCGGTGCAGTTCAGTGACTCAGAGCCGCCGGCGCCAATTAGGTCCTCTCATTTGATTAATTTGTCATTCTTATCTCCTCTCGTCCTCAGCTCCTGAGAAAACGCCACATAGGGAACGACATTGTAACGATAATCTTCCAGGAGCCCGGAGCGCAGCCGTTCACCCCGCAAAACATCCGCTCACAATTCCAGCACGTCTTCGTCATTGTCCGTGTGCACAACCCCTGCTCCGAAAACACCTGCTACAGGTAAATCTAATGCACGTTTGTGAACAAACCACTCTGAGAAAAACACAACTCTCACACGTCGTCTTTATCTTCCAGTGTCGCTGTGACGCGGATGAAGGACGTGCCCCCCTTCGGACCCCCCATCCCCAGCGGCGTCACCTTCCGTGACCCCGAAACCTTTCGCAATTTCCTCCTGGCCAAAGTCCTCAACGCGGAAACTGCCGCGCACAAGTCGGAGAAGTTTCACACCATGGCCACGCGCACGCGGCAGGAGTACCTGCGCGACCTGGCCGAGAACTACGTCAGCAGCACGCCGCTCGACTCGGCCGGCAAGCTCAACAACCTCATCTCGCTCGCGTCCAAGAAGCGCGAGCGCTCCAAGGCCAGAGAGGGGGCGGAGCTGGGCGCCGCGGGGGCGGTGGCCTGGAGGGTCCTGGCCCAGGACTTCAGCGGAGGAGGGGCGGAGCTGCCCTGCGCTCTGGGCCTGTCCGCCGAATACGTGCTCCTCATAGACTGCTCCACCAAAGAGGTGGTGTTCAACTGTTTCTGCGCCGACGTGATCGGCTGGACGCCGGAGCGACTGGCGCTGAAGATCTTCTACGGCAGAGGAGACCACATCGCGGTGCGGGTGCCCGAGGGCTGCGCCCAGGACATCAGGGAGGTCATTCAGAGGCTGAAGGTGAGACTCTAGAGTCTGTTCAGCCATTGAGGTTCACATGTGCACCTTAGAGAAAATTAGAGTCGAATAGTTTTTGAAATTGTGAAACTCCCAGAGATTCCACTTTTATTTGTTGTAATTGTAGCTTATAAGCCATTAAAATGCGTAACTGCCTTCTTATCACAGACTGACTCTGGCAAACCGTTGAACTGAGCTCAGGTCATTCCTGAACATTGAGCAGAAACTATTGTTTTCATTTAATATTCAAATTATACAGCTCAGTTGTTTATTAGCTTTACATCTTTTGTCTTGTTCCTTCCAAATTCCAGATCCATTTAAGATATTTTCTGTCCTTTTCAAGCCTTGATGAATCTTACAGGGCTTGGTTTTTGCTGTATTTGAGTCGTGAGACCAGGTTATTCTGTGACACAGTGCAGCTGCACACACTGACTCATCAGTCACTCTGCGTTTTGTGATAATCCCTGAAGAATCTGGCGAATTAAACGCTGGAAAAAGAACCGTGTTAATCCAACTGAAAGGAAGAGTTTTTTTTTTAAAAGGGTTTAATCTTTGTAAAAGCACCAAATGACATGCAGGATGTAGATGGATAAAGTTCCCAAAAAGACAGATTGAAATGAGTCCAGTCAATGTCGCCTACTATGAAATTATTCAATATTGTGGAGAAAAAAAACAATAGGTACAGTAACTTAATTTATTTCAACTAATTGTTTTACATGGAGGTATTTTATATGATGATGATGTTCCCCTGAGTGTTCAATGCTAGATGCAGATCTAAGAATATGAAAATCCTGCAGTTCTCATGTTTGTTCTTCCGCCCCGTCCTCTCCTGGACCAGTCGCTAACGGTGGGATGTGAGACGGTGGACATGACCCTGAGGAGGAACGGACTTGGACAGCTGGGTTTCCACGTTCGACTGGACGGCACCGTGGCCGAGGTAGCGGCTCCCGTGGCCAGCGGCCCTCTCGTCATTAATCCTCAGAAGTTTCCGGGCGCTTCATCTGCTTGTGCCTCCTCTCTGCAGGTGGAGGAGTACGGCTTCGCCTGGCAGGCCGGACTGAGGCAGGGCAGCCGGCTAGTGGAGATCTGCAAAGTGGCGGCCGTGACGCTGACTCACGAGCAGATGATCGACCTGCTGCGGACGTCGGTCACGGTCAAAGTGGTCATCATTCCTCCGTACGAAGAGGGCGGGCCTCGCAGGTGTGTCCGCGCCCTGTGTGACATTTCCTCTGAAGCAGCAAGAGCGGTTGATTCGTGAACAGCTGTAATGGATGCAGGTGTTTAAGCAGCGGGCGCTGATGGCATGGGAGCGCTGAGCAGTGGAGGAGTGAGCAGGAACGAGCGCAGGACACTCCTCACTCACACACACACACACACACACACACACAAAAGCCTGGGTGAGATAGTGGCCAGACTCCAATGTTCTGAAAAGGATTTTGTGTGGGAGTGTGTGAAAAGAGGAAGCGAGCGAACGGGGAGAGACAACCATGTGCGGATGAAGAGGAAACAGGCAAAAAAAAAAAAAAAAAACCGAGGAGAGACAAAAAGAACGACGTGCTTGTTTGACACAAATTAGCAAAATCAGCCTTTCTTTGTTTCAGTCTTCTCAACAAAATTAAATCCTCTCTGCTATTGTCATGTTTAATCTCGTCACAATTCACATTTTCATCAACCTTTTTTATCCTTTATCTACACGAGAGGCTCGTGCGGCGTTGGAGAACAGTTTGGGAGGTGGAAAAAAAAAAACAGCTCCAGTGTGTCCGTGCTTGTGACTGAGCACCAGCGCGCCTAAATACAGTCATTATGGCGGCATGTGTGATCGCACAGTGGTTAGATTTCTTTAATGTTGGAGGCAGTTTAATTACACCAAGTTGGCACTCAAACACACTCGAACACACACATACACACACTACTGTGGTATTGGAGCGCCCGATAATTAGAGTCTTGTATTTCACTCTTTCCCCCTCACCCTCTGTGCCTCGTTTGCTGTCGTGTGCCAGGCAAGCAGATTGCATGAGATTAAGGCCTGGAATCTGCAGGAGATGGGGGGGCGGAAAAACCCCCACAAAAATAAATAAATAAAGGAGTGGAAGTGATTAATTAAAAATGCATGCCCTGTGCAAATGAAAAGGATGGAAAAGAGGGAGGGAGGGAAGGATCAAGAGAGAGAGCGAGAGAGGGAGGTATATTGAGTGAGTCCATGAGCCGGAGAGGCAGAGGAGCTCTCGACGAGGAGGACATGTCTCAACACCGCCGAGAGTTAGAGGAGTGGGCGGAAGAGAGAGAGACGGAGAAACGGAGGAAAGTTGGAAGCGTGCATCTCGGCGTTGTGTCTCAGCCGTGAGCAGACGGGATGGACGGACGCGGCGGCGGAAAGGTGTGACTGATCCGTGTCGGTAGCGTTTGTGTCGCAGAGTTTCCAGCTGTGCAGCCGGCGTGATGGGGGGAGCGTGCCGGTCGGCCGATGTTAACACCGCTCACTCTGAGGTTTGTGCTCTCTGAGGTCTGAGCAGCTATTATGTAACTGGTCATGATTTAAAGTATTTCTTCTTTGATTGCATGCTTTGCACTCATTGATGAGCTTTTCTTTTACCTTTCGATCCTTCGCTGCCATTTGAAATCCGTTCAGCTCTTCATGTTCCTCGAGCTCGACTTGTTGATGTGTGGGTGTTCGCATGTGCGTCTGTTCTGTTTACATCCCTCAGAGGGCTACAACTACCTCCTGTTTCCTCTGTTGATAAACTAGCTGGGTTTTTTTTTTTTTTTTTTTTTTCCTTGAGTGAGATGACTCATTTTAACAAAATGCCGATCCACAATGCTGGACGCCAAATGTTTTATCTCACACTCGCACTTTACAGTGGTGTACATAAATTTAAGGTGGGGAGTGATAAATTGATGAAGATGGGCAGTTTATTAGGAGAAATCATGATTTGGCGTGACAGGCATTGGCCTCCAAAATCGCTTCTGGGGATCGAACCACAGATCTGCTGTGGACGTAGGCCAGCTCACATCCCATTGTCTCATCGTGTAATCCCTCACAGAGTCCATGAGGTGGAGATGAAGGCTCTGTTGTGTCCACAGCATTGCTCCCGATAACAACAGGCTCTTTTCCAAAGCCTAAAGACACAGTGACAGTAAATACTCCCAGTTCAAAGATAAGCCGTTCACTCAGCTATCTGATTTCTCGCTTGAATGTTGCATTTTTATGTGACACAGGTCTGCAGATCTCTGCTGTCACGGCGGAGCAACCACAGACGACGGCCTCAGATAATTTCCCAACAAGGCCAGAAATTTTCTTGACTGCTGCCTCAGCTCTCCCCGACGTGGGACTGCTGCTCTGAGCCGCAGCCCCGATAACAATCAATAGAAACGCGGCAGATAACAGCATGAACATGGAAGCAACACCAACGCTGCGCCCAAGCAGAGTGTGCAGATTCCCAAGGAGCTGAAATGTTGGACTGCATCCACATCCTCTGTCTAACAGCTCAAATCTTTGTCTGCCTTGTTTTTTAATACACTGAAGTTACGGACGGTATACGGCAATGACGTTCAGGATAACGTTGTTACTTTGTCTTCTCTTAAGTATATCAGAGCAGTTTTGACTGCAGACTCGTTGGGAACAAAATCAGTAAATTTATTGTACACAAGTTCCACACAGTACAGTTATACAGGAATTATATGTCCGAAGGCAAACAAAAGCAGTTATTTTCTGTGTTTGCTATAGTCAGTAATCTGATGGTGCACAATTCTTTTTAAGCATTTTCTCAACATAAAGGAGAACTACTGAGGCTGTGCATGTATGCTTTACTTGTTCAGCTGGCCTCATTCAGTTATACAGTGAACATTTCATCAGTTTATCGGCTAAATTATGCATTTTGGACGGATAGTGGAATGTGATCTTTTAGGGAAATGCTGATACTATGGTGGTATCATTGTGCATTACTCACTTTTTACACTACTTTTTGCAATCGGCACTCCTAGAAACAAACAACAGTTTATTATAATATCATAAATCAATCTCAGGAGGGAACACATTTATTGGGAGCAACACGTGGTTCATAGTCTTCTACTAGAAAACCTCTGAAATATAATAAGAGCACTCATCCCCTACTGAGCCACAGCCGCCCCATTATCACCAACGTTATGTTTCAGAATCAGATCAACAATATGATTTTTACTTATTTTGTAATGTTTGGATGAAATGATGATCCTAAAGAAATGGACTGCTGTGATAATGATGTATTGTAACCAGGCCTTCATGTTCTCTTTGCTGAGTTTGCTTCTCTTTGCTCATAAATGTCAATTATCACTTTCATCTCACCTTAACATCTTTTTTTCCTCCTTCACCCTCCTCTGTTCCTTTTTCCTCCCCCAGTCTTCATTTGTTCTGATCTCCTGTATACATATTTGATGGCTCCCTTCCTCTTGTAACAGGCTTTCTGAATGAAATAATGATGACGAGTAAAAGACGGCAGGCCAGAGGCTACGGAGGGAAGAAGAGAAAATTTCCAGTTGTGTTTCGTGTCCAGAGTTGTTAAACGGGATGACCGCCCTTGGAGCTGAAAACTCTCTGTCTCTCATTCCATAATTGATGCGAATAAATACCAGCTTATCTTCGGCGCTGTTTCACACAATGCTGCAGTTGATTGCTCTTCAGCAGGAAGCTTTAATGCTGGACGTCTCTGTAGTTTTGACTGAAGGACTCTCAGATGACAGTCTTAAAGAAGAAAAACTGATACGAACTGAGCTTTAATTATGGTGCATTCACTGTAACCTTCTGCGCTGTCCGTACGCGTAGCTGCTACATATAGTGAGACCTTGAGTGCGATGCTCTTTGATGTGAACACACACACACACACACACACACACAGACACACACACCAAACGCATGCTTGACCTCGGCCTCACAGTAGGCGAGATGGAGACCTTATGTGCCAATAATCAGTTTCCTCTTCTCTCTTTCCTCCCTCCATCGGTGTCGGGGGAGCTCATTAGTGAGCTCTGTTCCGTGTCTGCCGTGTGTTTGAGCACACACACACACACACACACAGCGTGTTGCGAGTGGACAATAAAGCAGGCTGCAGTTTACACACATTGAACTCGGGAGTGCAGAAGCTACCTCTCTGGTTCAGCTGCAGTTCAGGCCTTCAGAGGCCTTCGCCGCCGACCCACAGCCTGACGGAAGCTGAGCAGAGGAGGAAAACTTGTGTTTTGGTAACATTTCAACCGACTGGGTGTCTCACAAACTGTCCCGCTCGGTGTCTCTTCAGGGGCTGCACAGAGGAGTATGAGATGAAGACCATGGAGCAGAAGCCGGACCCGGAGCCGCTGGCAGCAGGATACCGGCCCTCTCCGCGCCAGACTTGGCGATGGGAAAGCTCACCTGTCCCTCCGGGTCTCCACAGCACCCCCAACCCCCAGCGCTGGGCGCCCATGGGCCCCCCGCCTCCCCCGCTGCCCCGCTCACACAAGACTCTGATGCCAGTTCCCTACAGAGAGCCGCAGCACCTCAACTCCAAGAGGTGAGCCCCCGAGCTGCTGCAGCTACAGGACATTTCAAATTAAATTAACTAGAACAAGAAGAGTTCTGGTTTGAGCAGAATATGATACCTTAAGCAGCGTCTCAGGTTTTGTGGCTCTGGTTGGTTACTTCCTTTGTAAACCAAATAAGTTTTTAGGAGAAAAAAAAAGAATTGACCAATTGGTTTTTTTCCCCCTTGTCCTGTTGAGCAGCTGAGGCGGACAAAATTATGTGATTGAAAGCCTTTTCGTGTCTGATTTTAGCGTTGATTGACCAATTACACCGCTGCAGACGGTGATTATTTACAACCTCGCTCACAAACACCATGACTGATAATGCTGTGACTGGTGACAATCCCCTTTAGAGGCTCTGTGATAATTAATTAGGGATTAGACCATGAATAATTGATGAATAAATACACACACAGACGCTCGCTCACAGTGGTAGCCTGCTCTCATGAACATCGCTTCACTTTGCTCCGTCGCTCTGATGGTTTTCCAGTAAATAACTGATGAAATGAGAACAATGGGGAGTTTCTCACAGAAAACTGTCTTATTTCTTTTAATGCTGTGAAAAATATGAAGTTTCTAATCTCAGCACTTTATATTGACACACACATAATTAGTGCGTCATTCTTTGAAAATGATGTTACCTGCTAATCAGAATTGTCAGCCAGAAATTAGTGTGGTCTTCCTCCCATAGTTCAGATCAGTGTTTTAGTTTTGTGTGTGTGTTCGTGCATGTGTGCAGCGTTGTTCTTCTGTACTGGTGAGGACCTAAACCTGACCGCACACTAACACCAGTGAGACAAAGTCTGGGACCCCATAGCGGAGGGGGCCCAAACATTTTAGGTTAAATTAATGTTTTCCTTTCTTTATCCGTCCCTTCAGGCCAGTGAGCTACCCAGAAAACCACTACAGCCTGTCTCCTGCAGGAGGCGACAGAGTGCTGCCCTACAGAAACCCCTCAGCCAGTTTCTCCTCGCCCTCGCCCTCCGGCCTGGTGGGCCTGTCCACGATGGGCCCGCCTGGAATCACCCCAGGGCCCTTCGTGCGCTACAAGCCCTCACCTGACAGGTGTGTGTGTGTGTGTGTGTGTGTGTGTGTGTGTGTGTGTGTGAGTGTGAGAGCGGTCCTTTGTTCTCGCTTCTCTGATCCTGATTAAACGTGTCCAGCGTTACTCACAGCCGCCGTTTTGAGTGAGAGAGGCAGGCTTCCTCGGCTCACTGAGCGAGAGCGAGCGCCGTGGTGTGTTCAGGTCTGCAGCCTCGGCGTGTGTGAACACACCGGCTCCCAGAGGAAGGATCTGCCGTGTGGGCGGCTCTTCCTCACAGTGTGGAGGTTGATCGCATCTCACCCGACCAGAGCGACGTGCTTTATTCAACTGTCGTCAGGATGCAGAAAACCTCCTGTTCGTCCAAACTGGATGTTTTTAGGGATTGCTTCGGGGCGGGTTATCTCTGTGGTTTTCAGCTTCATCTTGTCTCTCTGCTGTTTCACACTGATACTTTTATGTGATTTATTTGCAAATGTCATCAGTGTATAAATGTTTACAATGAACAATAACGTTCATGTCTTCATGTAGATATGGACCAGGACAGCGCCCCCTGCTGCCGTATGAGCCCCACCTCAGCGTGGACATCGCCTCCAGCGGAGAGTCGTCGTCAGGCTTCACCAGCCAGGAAAGCACAATGGAGCGCAGCAAGACGGGTAAATTGCCTTCAAAATAGAAAAAAAAATAGTTCAGAAAATATTTATAAAGGTTAGGATTTGAATTGTGATATTTATGGCCCCTAAATAAAAAGATTGAGAAAACAGTAATATTATAAATATTCAGTTTTGTGAGGCTTTTTCTTTTTCTAGCGTTGTCAGCTAAAAATGAACCAAAAGATTTAAACAGTTTCACTTTATGTGAAATGAATCTTTCAACGTTTACGTTACATTTCTTTCTTCATTGCTTTCTGTTTTTCTGAGATGCGCCTGCACTCTTCTGTTTCTCATCAACATAAGGAGCTTCGGTGTCTTTTAGCTATTAGTTATTCTTCTATTTTCCTCATTACTTTTCCTTACAAAAAATAAAAATTCTCCAAACAGCCACAGTATCCTTTGTAATCAGCACAACACTTCAGAAGGAGAAATGTATTGATCCTCCACTCAGCTCCAGTCACTGATAGCTTATTATCACGGGAATCTTTCTTTCATGTAGTCGTGTGAGTTGCACATTTAGCAGAGCAGCACTAACTGTAAATTATCTTCTTTGAGCTCTGAATCTACAGAGACAGAATGAGTGAAGGTCACCTGTGTTCAGTGAACAGAGATATCTGCATGTAAAGTAGCTGGAGACTGGGGAAACGCCTCATGCCAGGTATAAAAGTAGTCTGGTAAAACGCAGCTGGGAAACGAGTCGTATTTCATCCCAGGTGTGAACTGGGTCAAACTCAGCAGCTACCTTGTGAGCGCAGTGGAGTATTTAGCAGCTTTAGAGACCGATCCCTCCCGCAGGAATCAGTTGAGACCAAAACGAGAGCATGAAAATTAGATTAGCGTTCACCTCTGGGAAGAAAAAGAACTCTCAGGGAATGCCAGCGTAAGTTCATGTCTGGAGTGCAATGTGCAACTGTTGGCTAATATGTTCGAAGTATCATAAGAAAGGAGACTTTACAGCAGATAGTGAATCGATCAGTCATTTTATAGAGAATGTAGGTCAGCAGCCACAAACCCTGCAAAACTGTTCTCTCGTCATGTGTTGAGCTTCCTCTCCTCCGTCCTTCATTTCTGTTCTCCCTTTATTTAAATGAAATGCATGACATTATGAAACCATCCGTCCATCCATCAGTTCCACCTCCTGTACTGATCCGGTCTCAGCTGATTATGGAGGAAGCTGCAAAACACACACACACACACACACACACACACACACACACACATGCACACACACACACAGTGGTGTGTGTCTGCCCCCAACCAGACTTGAACCATCTGTCCTATCGCTGTGAGGCGAGACCACCAACCACTACATCTAAACCATCTAAAGCCTGCGCATCAAAACACAATGAAAGAAAAGAAAAATAGGAATTTCATTTTTTAAAAAAAACGGATACCTTTACCTGAATTCTTACCAAAACCTCATTTATGTTCCTTTTCCCTCAATAGAAGCTCTTTTCTGTCTTTGTTTTTAATGACTTTCGTCGTTAGAATTTAGAACATTGTGCAGGAAATGACCAGTCAGCTTTCTTTTCTTGGTTTCTGCAGTGTGCTTGTATGTGTGAACGTGTGTGTGTGTGTGTGGATGGATGGATCGGAGTGTGATTTTGAGTGATGGAGTGTGTGGGGGGAGGACTGTGTTTAAATGTGCTATAAGATTTTAATCCTCTTTGCCAACCTTGGCTGTGCAGTGTAATTTGGTTTAATCCTGTGAGTGTGTGTGTGTGTGTGTGTTTTCTGTCCAGAGCCCCTCTGGCATGTCCCAGTGTCGGCACCTCGGGGAGCAGGTAGCGGAGGGGGCCAGAGGAGGCTGCCCAGACAGGATGTCCCAGGGAAAGACTCTCCAAACAGACACTCCAAGGTCAGACTCGGCGCTTCCTGCTTTGATGTGCGGACTTGTTGCGCCGCTGCTCCTCTGACTCTCCGCCCGTGACCCCCGCAGGGGGACACTCAGTACTCCAGCCACTCCAGCAGCAACACTCTGTCCAGCAACGCCTCCAGCAGCCACAGCGACGAGCGCTGGTTCGACGGCGTCCCCGGGGGCGAGCGAGGAGGCGGCGGTTGCCTCGGCGACCCGCCGGACCCCGACGCCGACCTCCTCAACAAGGGGGGCTCCAACGACAGCGGCATCGACGCCTCCACCCACTACAACAGCGCCCGCCACGTGTCCAACAGCCAGCCGCACAAAGCCATGCACTCCTCGGCCACCTACAGCGGCTTCCAGGAGCTGTCGGTGGGACGGAGCGGCGGCGGCGGCGGCGGAGAGACCAGGAGGCGGGAGTCTTCGCCCATCATCCCCACCGCGACAAGTCAGAACAAAGGGTACATGACCAGGACCTTCCCCCCTCCAGGCTCCAGCGCTGAGAAGATGGATGCTTTCAAGCCCAGGTGAGAGAGCAGCTCTGATCAGATGAAGGTTTTGTTAGTGTCGCGTTAACCTTCATTAGTGACAGCGCAGGTTTATTTCATGTGCTGTTCAGCTTAAAGTAATTTTTAGATGCTTCCAGGGAAACGAGCAGCTCGGAGAAGTTGACGCGCCGCCACCAGATCAACAATAAGACATAAAAATGTATCTGTAAAGGACACAGGGAGGATTATTACAGCCTAATCCTTGCGAAACATACAGATCACCATGCTATCTCCTGTTCTGCTGGACTTCTTACTGCCACCCGCTCATCACTCAACACTCAAATCTCACTCAGGCTTCCGCCACTCTCTGTTGGATTAAAACAGCCTGTCTTTAAACCCTGGGCGCCATCCACTCTGACTCTACAGGCTGTGCCTGGAATGTGTTCCACCGCTGCTGTTTATCACGATAAAGGCAGTGAATTCAGCGTGTTTGGCTGCTGATGGCATCATAATGTATGGCTTTCAGACACTGCCGTCGTCTGAAGAGGACAGATCATCACACAGACTAAAGTGGCCAAATATTGTTTGAGCT
Organism: Salarias fasciatus; assembly: GCF_902148845.1. NCBI lineage: Eukaryota > Metazoa > Chordata > Actinopteri > Blenniiformes > Blenniidae > Salarias > Salarias fasciatus. Next base: position 12,488,099 of record NC_043758.1, on the reverse strand, counting down.
CATATTATTGTTCCTGATTTGCCCCAAAATATTTATCTCAGTTAATTTTTCCTTCATCTTTCCAGGGCCTACACACCGCAGGGCTACAAGACCCCCACAGCTGAAAAAGCCCGCCCTGTGAGAGCCTCTACGGCCACGCCCACCTCCGCTCAGTTTAACTCCGCCCCCCTGTCGAGCTCCGCCCCCAAAGCCTTCTATGGAAAGAGCCGGCAGCCCGTCTGGCAGACCGAAGACAACGGCCCGTCGCCGTCGAATTCAACCACAGCGTCCAGCTCTGACAGCAACAGCAGCAGGAAGTAAGACGCACACCCCGACCCACACACTGATGTGGAGGCGATCAGCGCTCCTGTCTCTGTTTTCTCATTACTCGCGTCTCCAGGCAGGTGGACACGAACTCCAAGAATGTGTTTGGACAGCCGCGACTGCGGGCGTCTCTGAGGGACCTGCGCTCGCCACGCCGGACCTACAAGAGCACCATCGAAGACGACCTGAAGAAGCTGATCATCATGGACAACCCGGGAGAGACGCCGCAGAGAGATCCAGTGAGGATCGCCGCCGCCGTCTCCGCCACCCCCGCGTCACGCCCGCGCCGCGCGGCTCTGACCTCTGACCTTTTCCTCCCCGCAGTCTCCCAGGCGCACTCTGCAGCGCACCTTTTCGGACGAGTCGCTGTGCAGCGGCCGCCGAGACGCCAGCTTCGCCAACTCCGAGAACCAGGCGTCTCCCAGCGACGTGCTGTTCACGTGCACGCTGCCCACGCGCAAACACGGCCACCCCTCCACCCACCTGCAGGGCAAGAAGGGTGAGTGCGACGTCTCGCCGCGGCCATTTCATGTCTTCTATTTGTTTTGCTGACTCGCCGCCCGCTCGCCCTCAGTGCCTCTGTCTGCGTCTGAACTCTCTCTGACCGAAGTGAGAGACAAAGTCCCGCCGCTGCGGAGGCTGGACCCCGGACTGATGCCTCTGCCCGACACGGCCTGCGGCCTGGAGTGGTCCAGCCTCGTCAACGCCGCCAAAGCCTACGAAGGTGAGGAGGGAAACCTTCCAGGCACTTCTGCCATACGGCTGAATACTGGCTGCCATGAGCAGATCTTTTGATTTTTAGTTTTCAGATTCCTTTCTGAGCTTTAGTTTTATGATTATAATTTTTTAGAATTGTGACGTGGTTGTTTTTCTGACACAAAGGCAATTTTTACAGTTTTATAAATCATGCAAATCGACATGTTCATTTGGCTTCAGCCGCGGTCGTCGTCGCTGCACCTTTTCTCTTCTGTCACACGAAACTCCTGGGAAAGAAATCTGAATCTGAATGTCCATTCACCTCTTTTCCTCTCCACCCGCTGCTTCTTTCCCGGGTGTTCCTGCCGTCCCTCGGGTCTCCGCCACCACAAAGCACCACTTGATCCCGCCGCCGGGCCTCCCTGTGCCTCATCCCGCAGGGCGCCGGAGGAGAGACGATCCTTTGATGAAGAAGTGTTTGGTCTCTCTGTTGCAGCACAGAGAGCGGTTTCCCTCTTCTCGCTGACGGAGCCGCAGGTTGGAGCTCCAGACATGAGGCCGGCCGTCAGTCCGGTGCAGTTTCACACTCCTCAAACACCGAGGACCACGCCGACCTTCGCCTGGTAGGCCTTCCAGGCAGCTGCAGGGGAAACTGTGCCTCTGCCGCCACCTTGTGGTCATTTCATCAGCTGTAGGACGTTGTTTGAGACTTAAAATCAGTATTTGTGTAACAGTGAAAATTATTGTTGAAATCTATAAACAGAAACATTTCTGAATAAATTTAATTTACTAAAAGCAGCTGCTGCTCTCTGAAAACATTCCTGTTGAAATAATAAGCATAAAAAATATCTGGAGACGCTCGGCTGCTTCCAGCAGATGATTAAATAAGGCTTACGGAATAAATGCCGTCAATTCTGTTACTTTTCATGCCTTTGTATTTGAGAGATAAGATGGCTACCGTCTGCTTCTGTGTGTGTGTGTGTGTGTGTGTGTGTGTGTGTGTGTGTGTGTGTGTGTGTGTGTGTGTGTGTGTGTGTGTGTGTGTGTATTAATTAGAAGGTGGAACACCCAGTAAAACCTGTTTTCGTGCCTCAGGTTGAATTTGCAAAGCAGCAGGTGTTTGTGTCGGCTCAGTGCAAAACAAAGTGTGTTCTGTGTGTGTTCACAGCGACGAGGTGCCCAACGACCTGTCTGGTCGGCTCTATCACCTGGAAGTGATGTTAAAACAGCTCAACAACGACCTGGAGAGAGTGAGTTTCTCTTGATCGGCAGTTTCCGAAACTGCGTGGAACTGCTGAAATGAAATGTCAGAGTGTAGCTGACGGCAAGAAACAGAAAAACTGAAGCTCCTTCCTGTTCCCTTCCTCCGTATCACCAGGAGAAGAAGGACAAAGTCGTTCTGCTGGCAGAAATGGCCAACCTGAGAGAGAACAACCAGCGGCTGCAGGAAGAAAGCCACACGGCCAGCGAGCAGCTCCGCCAGTTCAGCAGGCTCTTCACCAACCTCAACAAGGCTGGGAGCGACCAGGAGGGCCAGTCTGCGGTGCACGAGAGTGACTCACGAGAGTGACTCACACAGGGAGTGAGCGCGCTCTGCCAGAAGAGAGGGGCCGGCTTCAGAAATACGCTTTCACTCCCCATGATCCCTTGCACTCACAGGAGTGGTAGAGGCCACAAAGGCCGCATTTACACTGTCAGATCTGGGTCACTTGGTGAAATACACGTGAACGGTGTAAACGCGGCCTGAATGTGTGACCTTCCTCAGCCTCCGCTGGACTGCCTTAAACGTTCAGAAAATGGTGGGGACGCTCCCAGAGAGCGTCGGTCGCCCCTCACACGGACAGCCCAGAGATCCTCCCCTCTCGACACTCTGAGCCCGTTTTTATTTTTCTAAACTGGAGCGAGGTCCACCTTCGCACTTGTCCTTTCTATGCTACTATGCCGGAGGAGCGAGCAGGAGAGGAGAATCCTGACTGTTTTCGAGAACACTACTTCACCTGGAGAGGCCTAATACTGTTCCTGCAGCAAATCAGCCAAAAAAAAAAAAAAACAACAAAACAAAACAAGAAACTCCTTACAGACTGCATCTCCCAGAATGCACTACAAGTAACGGAAGCCCTACAGACATGGTACTGTAGATAGACGCCTGTGTGGTACAATTCTCATGTATCAATATTATCGACTAATATGACTCGTACTAATATTGTCGGTCGTACTAAAGAGGTGCGTGTGTGTGTGCGTGATGGTACAATACCCCGCTGTGCACGAGGCAAAATGACCTGTACTGCTTCGGTGTGTGTGTGTATGTGTGTGTGCGTGTGTGTGCGTCTGTTCGAGGACCACTGAGTGATGAACAAACGTGTTTACTGTACCGAGGAAGCGGCGGGCGCCACGGCGGTCTCCTGTCTGTTTACATGGATGAGCTGCGGCCTGCAGACGTGAAACAAGCCATCGGCGCGCTGAGAGGAGAACGCTCAGCCGTTTCTAAAAGCATCATATCTCCTCATGGTTTCCATTGAAAACGCTCACTGTCTCCAGCAGTGCGCTGTCATCTCACCGGTAAATGTACTGGATCACTCTTTAACCCTGAGCCGATATTACAGGACGAGTCTCTTTTTGTTAAAGTGTGTTATTTAAAGTAATTGTTGCAGCATTTGGAGGATTGCACTTATTTGCTTTCTGGAAATACATGAACTTCCGCCGCACTTCTTTACAAACTCAGTCACATTTTGGACGACGATTAAAAAAAAAGAAAGTCTTCGGCGAGTTGTGTCGACACTGATTGGACATTGTAAATCTGTTTACATTTTGTTAAAATTAAGATTTTTAACATTCCATTTCATTGTTCATCTGATGAAGTCGGTTTCTGCCACCGCCTTGAGATCCTCACTCAGATTTCGACATGGAAAAAGCAAATAAGTGTAATTCCTCCAAAATGTCTGACTCTTTCTGTGTCTTTATTTAAGAGGAAGCTGTCAGCAGTCATGGGTACTTTCTAGATGCATTTACTGTACATGAAACTCAGCAACACTGAAGCGTCTTCATATCAGAATCAGCCTGTTTGTATGAGAACCTTTGTCCCTGAACACACTAAAAAAAAAGCAAAAAAAAAAACATATTTATACAGCCAGCTTGCTTAACGATGTTGTCTACTATATCTATTTTTCATATGAATATATGCATCTGTTTTTTGGTGGGGGGGGGGGGGTGCTGGTACTGCACGGACAACACGTGCACTGAAGACATCCCTGATCAAACTGAACTAAACCTTCATCTCTCTGCACAATTATCAGGATCTCTTCCTTCTTCCTCTGACTAGATCTGTTCAAAACGAGACAAAAAAAAAACCCTCTCAGGTTATTCAAGAAGCTGTTAGACACAAGCAGGGGTGGGTTTTCACTGCAGTCTGTTTGGACTCTTCCTCCGATCCCTTTTGTACCTGTGATGAACAGAAAAGCCTGAAGCCGACCGGTCCGCTCCCAATTTGCTGGTTAAGCCAAAAAGCGGACTTCCCGGATCAGTGGTTCAGCCGGCCGTATCGATATGCTGTGATTATTGATAAAGAATGTTTCCCCGTTCACGAAGCACACGGTGCTCCTGCAGCTCCTCCTCTGCTCCCGGGACGTCCGGACAGTTCCCTCACTGATCTCCAACGGCCTCGGCGTTTCCGTCACCTTAATGCTCCTCTTCAGTCGGCGTGGCTGTGATTTTTACTCTCTTCAAGTCTTAATCTTTAGTTTGCTTGAATAAAAGGGGCAAGGATTTGTTTTTATACCTACGTTTTAAAAAAAAAATCTATAAATATATATATAAATCTTGTGCTATGTATAATTTTAAGCTATTTATAGCGTACACATTTCCCCATGTTGAACAAATCAGTAATGCTTAATTAACAGTAATATTGTATGACTAGTTTTTTTCTTTTTTTTTTATCTGTTAAATATTTTTATAATTTATTTTTTAACACATCGGCCGCTGTTGCAGACAGTCGTGAAGATGAGAGGGTACTGTGTTTGATGTGTGTATGCTGTTTTTATTCAGACTCCTGTACAAAGTGATTCCTCCTCATCATTGTTCTGTTTTCCAGCTTCGCCTCTTTCAGTCTTTGCGTCGGTGCTTTCTGCACGTGGCAGAGGTACAGGAAGATAAAGGCCAATTGTTTTTGGGTTGTAATAACTTGTACATTGAAAAAGTGTAAATTATGTTTTCAATATTTTATAAAAAATATATTAAAAAAAAATCTGTCGAAATATGTGACTGCTTTGTGAATGAGTTGAACATAATCCGTTTATGTCCCACGACAGGGAAATTTGCATTGTTGGGTCAAAAAAAGTAATAGAATACTAATAATATATATTACGTTCTTACTTAATCCTGGTAGTGTTTGGAAACACGCCATACATTGAGTAAAATTTCAGATTTGTTTCTGTGGTTTAAAATCCAGCAGTGTCTAAATTGGTGTATATTTGATTATAAAAAAATGCAACCTTACAAAAAACTCATTTAATCTCTGTGGATCAAGACAATTAGCTTTTTATAGGACACTGTATGCCCACTCCAGGTTATTCAAGAATATATTTCCACTGGACTATAAATCAACTTTCTCACATTTAAATTCATCTGAAAATCTTAAAGTTCAAGACAAAAATTCTATTTTTAACAAAGTATAAAACTCAAGTGTTACTTTGCTACAAATTGTTTGCAGCAACAAAGACTAAAAGGTTTAGTAATTTGTAATTATTAAACTTAATGAGACATTTAAATAATTTACTCCACTTTAAGATCATTGCCATCATACAGTCTGATCTGAAACAACTGTGGTGAAATAAGGTAAAAAAAAAACAAAAAACTTGTGATTGCCGTCACAGAGACACAAAACCAGATGATATTCAAATAACTTTAATTTCTTGAGCAAAGGTAACATTAAATACATTCCTGTGTTTCCTGCAGTACAGAGTCAACGGTACGTTTGTGTTTCCATAAAATAATTTCTATACAGTCGAGACAGACGGGAGTGAAGGAGTGTGAACGCTTTAAGACTCGGAGGTGAAGCCGCGGCAGGCGGGTCGGCGTTTAGGAGCCACACATGAGGCACTCGTCCCGGTTCTCCAGCGAGCACACCATGGCCGCCGTGTTCCTCTCCTTGGCGCCCTGCTCGGCCGCCGCCGGAGAGGGCGCCGCCTCCTTCAGCTTCTCCTTGTTGAGGGTGAACTGGATGGGCTTGGCGGCAGGTTTGGTCCTCAGGTAGTACATGCCCGTCTTCAGACCCTGCGAGGAGAGGAGGGAGCCGGTTAAACGCGCTCTGGACCGTCACCGCGGCGTCACCCCGCCGAGCGAGACTCACCTGCTTCCAGCCGTAGAAGTGCATGCTGGTCAGCTTGCCGTAGTTTGGCTCGGCGATGTGGATGTTCAGGGACTGGCTCTGGTCGATGTAGGCGCCGCGGTCCGCCGCCATCTTCAGGATGGTCTTCTGGGAGATTTCCCACACCGTCTTATACAGTTCCTTCAGGTCCCTGGGAATCTCGGCGATCTCCTGTCAAAACGAAACATGGTAAAAGTTTAGCTTTACGCTTTAAACTCAAGTTCCTAAATGAAATGATTTTCAAAAGTGCTGCTGCTGCTTAAGCAGGTTTAGCTTTAAAGATGTGGAAAACGGACGGAGCGTAGCTCGACCTGGATGGATCCGTTGTGCGCGATGAGCTGGTTCTTCATGTCCTCGTTCCACAGCCCCCTCTCCGTCAGGTCCTTGAGCAGGTGCGGGTTGACGATCTGGAACTCGCCCGACAGCACCCTGCGGGTGTAGATGTTGCTGGTGTAGGGCTCGATGGACTCGTTGTTGCCCAGGATCTGGGCGGTGGAGGCGGTGGGCATGGGGGCCAGCAGCAGGCTGTTCCTCACGCCGTGCTTGGCGATCTTCTCCTTCAGCAGCGCCCAGTCCCACAGGCCGGTCGGCGTCCTGTCCCACATGTCGTACTGGAGGACGCCCCTGCTCACCGGGGAGCCCTCGTAGGTCTCGTAGGGCCCCAGCTTCTCGGCCAGCTCGCAGCTCGCCTCCAGCGCCGCGTAGTAGATGGTCTCGAAGATCTGGGTGTTGAGCAGCTGAGCCTCGGGGCTTTCGAACGGGTAGCGCATCAGGATGAAGGCGTCCGCCAGCCCCTGGACGCCGATCCCGATGGGCCGGTGCCGCTTGTTGGAGTTCTCGGCTTCGGGCACCGGGTAGTAGTTGATCTCGATGATCTTGTTCAGGTTCCTGACGATGACCTTGGTCACCTCCGCCAGCTTCTGGAAGTTGTACGTCCGCTCCGGGGTGACGTACATGTTGAGCGCCACGGAGGCCAGGTTGCAGACGGCCACCTCGTCCTTGCTGGTGTACTCCACGATCTCCGTGCACAGGTTGCTGCTCTTGATGGTGCCCAGGTTCTGCTGGTTGCTCTTCCGGTTGCAGGCGTCTTTGTACAGCATGTACGGCGTGCCCGTCTCCGTCTGGGACTCGATGATGGCGTACCACACCTGCTGGGCCTTCACCACCCGCTTCACCCGCCCCTCGCTCTCATACTTGGTGTAGAGCTTCTCGAACTCCTCCCCCCAGCACTCGTCCAGCCCGGGGCACTCGTTGGGACACATCAGGGACCAGTCCTGGTTGCTCTCCACCCTCTTCATGAACAGGTCGGGGATCCACATGGCGTAGAAGAGGTCCCTGGCTCGCTGCTCCTCCTTCCCCGTGTTCTTCTTCAGCTCCAGGAAGTCGAACACGTCGAAGTGCCAGGGCTCCAGGTACATGGCGAACGCCCCGGGCCTCTTGTTGCCGCCTTGGTCGACGTAGCGCGCCGTGTTGTTGTAGACCCTCAGCATGGGGACCAACCCGTTGGAGTTGCCGTTGGTGCCGGCGATGTAGCTGCCGGTGGACCGGATGCAGCTGACCGCCACGCCGATCCCCCCGGCGGACTTGGAGATGAGGGCGCACTGCTTCAGGGTGTCGTAGATGCCCTCGATGCTGTCGTCCTTCATGGCCAGCAGGAAGCAGCTGGACAGCTGAGGCCGGTTGGTCCCGGCGTTGAAGAGGGTCGGCGAGGCGTGAGTGAACCACTTCTCCGACAGCAGGTTGTACGTCTCGATGGCGGCGTCGATGTCCTTCTCGTGGATCCCCACGGACACCCTCATGAGCATGTGCTGCGGCCGCTCCGCCACTTTGCCGTTGATCTTCAGCAGGTAAGAGCGCTCCAGAGTCTTGAACCCGAAGAAATTGTAGGAGAAATCCCGGTCGTAGATGATGGCCGAGTTGAGGCGATCTTTGTTCTCGAGAACGATGTCGAGGGTCTCTTTGGAAATCATGGGCGAGTGCTGTCTGTTCAGGGGGTTGACGTAGTTGTAGAGGTCCTCCATCACTTCACTGAACACCTTCTTGGTCTCTTTGTGCAGGTTGGAGACGGCGATGCGCGCGGCGAGGATGGCGTAGTCGGGGTGTTTGGTGGTGAGGGTGGCCGCGATCTCCGCCGCCAGAGTGTCGAGCTCGACGGTGGTGACGCCGCTGTACAGACCCTGGATCACCTTCATGGTGATCTGAGCCGGGTCCACGAAGTCGGAGTTCAGGCCGTAGCAGAGCTTCTGGATGCGGGAGGTGATTTTATCGAACATGACGCGCTCCTGGCGTCCATCTGGGAAAGGAAAAGAAAAGAAAATATGGAAAAAAAAAACCACAATGTAGGTATGTATTCAGATTACCTATTCCAGCTGTATTATTCAAATAAAAGTTTATTTTCTCCATAATTGAAGGATTACCATACTGATCTACATGAGATCTTTCAATATTGTTATTTCAGCTCACCATAAACATACGGTATCTCAACATAATTGCGTAATTTATATCTTAGCCATCTCAGGATCTGTAGCTTCTGAAGTAGTTAAGTCTTCTCATATTTAGGGACTCCATCTACAGGTGTCATAACTCAGTTTTTAAATCAGTGCAGCATTTAGTCACACTGTACATAATCTATCCAAAAGAGAAAAAAAAAAATCCATCCTACCCTTTCCTTTCTAGTAACTGTGCGCGATAACTTTTTATGACGGGTAAATAAATAGCCGACTGCTGAACACAAAGGCAGAAAAGTTTCCCCAACTAAAGACAAACACTCCAAGAATGAAAGAGACACAACAATGAGTTGGAATGTTTTATGGCTCCAGCTTGCAGCTGCCACCATCTCCCTGTATTCACAAGCAGATGGTGTAAGAGTGCAGCAATATTACACCATTTAAAGTGAACTGCACTGAATTCACAGGAAAGAAAAGACATGTGGTTCAACCACCAGCTTTGTCTTCATTGTAAGTTTTGAAGGAATATGTTTCCAAACCATCAAGCATAGAACTGCAGATTTTCAGATCCTTCTGCATCTTCAAGAAACCCCACAGATTGCATTATGTTGAGATCAGAGCAATGTGGGGGGCCACACAAATGCTTCCAGAACATCTTGTTTTTATATTTTTACACATAATAATTGTTGTTTTTTTTTTCTATAATAAGCACTGGGCAGACATTTGGGGTTCTTTTCCTCTGTTATAAATCAATTTAGGTAAAAATTAGAAACTTTAGGGCAGGTATTAGTACTTTTCACTGTGTGTGTCAGTGTAGCTATTGTGTGGCTCAAGTTTAGATCTGCAATCTAATTCTTTCGTCTTATAATTATGTTTTGCCTCGTCGTGCGATCACTGAATATCTGTAAAGGTTATTACACTGGGCTGTGTTCAGTTGGCACCAACAGATCAATCAGACCCAGGAAGGAATGGACATCAGCAACTTTTGGCGCCATCCGCAACAAAGGATCACAGCTGAGCTCCTTCCCTCCTACCACAACTTAACACTAACGACTAGAGGACGAAAACTACATCTGAGCATCAGCATTTCACTATCAGGAAAGTTCTCATCGCGCTTGATTACTTTGAAATCGTTTGATATCGACAACAGCAGCACTGCCGGCTAACTAGCATTGACTAGTTGCTAACGTTAAGCTAACTTTGGCTCACAGAGTTTAACAGCTCAAACCTTTTGTCTGAGTCGTGATATAACCTCCGATGTGCTGCTGTCATTGAATAAACACCTATTCTGATCTGTAGATGTCATTAGATGAGTATCACAGAGAGTGGAGCCTTGCTAGGCCTGGCCTCCCGCTGCTACATAACCAAAACAGACGCTCACCTCGCTTTATTACGTGCATGCTGGCAGACTGCGGCGTTACTTGCACTCCGGGGAAGCGGCGACTCTCCAGCTACAAGCTTAATTTCACCTCGGAACCTCGAGCTGGGACGCCGTGACGCAACTCTGTAAGTGGAGCGCGAGAATGAGTCCAAAACTTCCCGCTAACGGCGTATTTGTAAGAGAGGCGGAACTGGGTGACGTAACGACGGGCGGGGGGAGTATCGACCAATCAGGAGAGAAATCTGACAAACACACCGCGGGAAATGACTCCAACTTCCGGGTCCCGATTTAAACTGGCGGGACAAAGAAGTGGGTCATGTAACACTTTCGAGTTTTTGTTTCTTTCCTTTTTTAATATATATACTGTAGTTCAGATTTTGATATGTTATGTTTAATATGCTCTCATTGTACTGGTAGTTAATTCACTCTTCTGCTCATCAATAAACCAAAACCCAAACTTAGTAAGATGACTGAAATACTGAAGGAAACATGACAATTGAAGTAGAAATAAAACTACTTTACTTAACACATCATTTATTCCATTGTTCTTATGATTTGCGGTTTCCTCTGGGGTTCTGATGGCCTCTAAAAAGTCAGATTCTTGCAACATTAAGATCTGCATGTCTTTCACGTTTTAAAGCTTAAATAGCAACAACACAGAGCTGATTCTTTCTGGTGGTGCCACTTATTTTATTTCTATCTTAAGATTTAATTGTGGTATTATCTTTGTTTGCAGCACTTGGGTGGTGATAATCGCTTTGAAGTGCTGCACAGTGATTCTGTTCGACTGCAGTTCCTCCCCGGGTCGGCAGGAGGCGGTAAAACTACACAGCCGTTTCTGGTCTGCGGCGGAGCTCAGAAGAAGCGTGTGACTATAGTGAACGAATGTGGTCATTTTCTGCAGGGTTTTATGGTAAAGTTTGCTGCGGCACCGCTTTGACGCAGCTTTGGCCTCCTCGGCCACTAAAAGCCGGAAGTATCTGAGTTTAACTGCGCCGTGAGGAGCCGCGACTCCGCTCTGCTGAAGCTCCAGGCAGACTGAATGAACCGTGCCACGGCTGCACTTCATCCCGGGTCCAGTCCTCTGAAGTCGGCCATGCCTTCAGACAGCCGGGCTGCGGAGGAGGCACCGCAGACCTCCGGACACCGGGTCTCGGCAGCAGGTGATGGCTCGTCGTGCTGAAATGTGAGCAGGTCCGCCTCCCCTCCTCTTCCTGTGTGAACCTCCCTCCCCTGCGGGTTCCATTGGACACGTAGTCGATAGACGTCCGTCCGCAGGCATGTCCCGCTCCGCTCGGCGGTACAAGCCCCTGCAGCAGGGCAGCGCCCCCTTCCCCGGCTGCGACCGGGTGCGGATGCCCCGGGCCCGGGTGCTGCTGCTGTGCCTCCTCGGCGTGCTGGTGCTGGCCGTGGTTCTGGGGGTCTACCTGTCCAACGACCTCACCGGCAGACCCGTGAGCCGCATGCCCGACGCAGACCTGACCAGAGACCGGGTGAGAACGGCTACACTGAAGACACCTGACAGACACACTGGACAGGTGCATGTTGGGAAAATTAGGTTTACTCTGGACAGATCTTAGCACAACATTATATATTGATTGCTAAAACAAACCAATCCTCTCCTCTCTTTTACTCAGTAGTTTGTTTTGTAGTGTTTAGAGGTAAGTCTGTGGAGAAAAATACTGAGTACTTTTATGATCATGAGTTGGTGGCATAGTGATCTGGTTTCAATCTGCTTTCTGATAGAATCACTCAAGTTTTTAGGAATTCAAGCAGCACAACAGTGAACACATCATTTCACCTTTATGGACTGACTGATTGTAAAAGGTGCAGTTAAAGTACTGTAGTGTTTTTTTTACTGCAAATTATGGTAATATGTGTGTGATTAGACGGTTGGGCGGAGATTAAAGGAAAACACCTGTTCTCAGCCTGTTTGTGTTTGATGTAGTTTTGTGTTTGTTTAATGTCCTTGATGCAGTGGTGCCTTTATCCACTGAGTGTCCTGGTTTTCAAATCAGTTCGAGAGACACACCAGCTCTTGGCCTGGAAAAAGTGTTGACAGAACCTAACAGTGTGAAAACAAAACAGCAAAATCATCTAACTTTGCTTTGACAGTTTTAAGAATATAACTTGTTAAAGCTAGGGTTGGCGATCTTGGAAAACTAGCATGTAGCACGAATGTAGCATCTCCCCAAGGCTCCGCCCAGCTCCCACCCCATTGGAGGAGCTCCGTTGGGAGCGGAGACGCAGAGACGTTCCGCGCGCGCGGTGCACGCGGTGCGCGCAGCACTTCCGCGTCCAGTGCGTTCCTGGCGTAACCTGTCCTCAGCGCTTCGTTTCTTCGTTTTTCTTTATTTGCACTATGCCAAGTATGGCGCACTCACCGGTAAGTAAAGCCCCAAACATTCTTCTCCGCCATTCTGCAACGACGCTCCGTCCTTCTACGCGCGCACTGAACCAGGGTCAGTGCACGCCATCGACATGTACGCGCAGGGGGCAGGTCGAACGGCGAAGGGATTTGATTGGTTTAAAAAAAGGTGTCCCGTCAAGACTATTGGTTGCTGTTTTTCCCGTTTTACTCCTGCTGTAGATAGCGGATATTTTCCAAACTACTTTAAGAACACGCTATGAATTGTTTCCCACCGGGTCATAAAGATCATTTTAACCAGTATTTAAAAAAATGTATCTCATTCAAATCGCCAACCCTAGCTTTAAAACTGAAAAGGATATTTGATCTCAGCACATAACCATGGCTGGAATAGAGACATGCGGCTACCAGCATGCTCTCAGATTTTCTGCAAGAATCAAATGTAGTTAGAATAGTCATGCAGGTAGAACATGCAAACACCACACAACAAACCCATGCAAACCTGCTGATTTGCATCAGGAATATCGTTGCTGTGCTGCCACTGTTTGTTGTAATGTAATATTGATAATAGAGAAAAATAAGCCTGAAAGTCTCCCCTTTTATTGCCCCAGCAGTTTCAGATACAGTTGCTCTTCTGTTGGAACAGTTCATGTTCTCCTCTTTACCTCCCTTGGACGACTTTTGATCCGTACAGATCATTTCCGATGAGAACACTAGAACAAGGATCTGCAGTTTTACCAAATGTATATTATGTACTAATATACTTCTTCTGTTCCTTTAGTTGAACAAACAAAATAAAGCTGTGGCTAAACATATGGAAAAAAAACCTTGAGGACAGACCAAAGATTTTGAGACTTGGACTAAAGATTTTCTGCATTCCACCCTGTCTGAAACATCTGGACTGTGGTTATATATCTTCTCAAGCTTTTGGCTTCAGATATGTATTTCTTCTCTGTTTTATGATTGATCTCTTCTCTCCTCCAGTTGTCCCACAAACCCAGTAAATGCTCTCCGGCGCAGATCCGCCGTCTGGCCTCGCAGGTGGACGGCACTCGCCTGTGGGAGACTCACCTGCGGCCCATCCTCATCGAGAGGCTCCCAGGGACTCAAGGCAGCCTGGCTGTACAGCAGGTGTGTTTTCAAACACGTTACTATATATAACCACCCCACCTCTGCGTGCATTCCCCACTCATCTTTTACTCCGTACTCTGCTTCAGCACATCACCTCCACTCTGTCCTCGCTGTCTGCCGGCTGGTCCGTAGACCTGGACTCCTTCCAGAACCCGACCCCCCGTGGCCAGGTCACCTTCACCAACATCATCGCCACTCTGGACCCCTCAGCTCCCCGGAGGCTGCTGCTGGCCTGTCACTACGACTCCAAGGTCCTGCCCCCGGACCCGCGGGCCCCCGAGAGGGTTTTCCTTGGAGCCAGTGACTCTGCAGTGCCCTGTGCGATGATCCTGGAGCTGGCCACCGCTCTGGACGCTCAGCTCAGGTCATTCAAACCGCAGGTTTGTCCTGTTTTATCCTCATGACAAATACTTTTTTTTTTTTTTTAAAGCTTAAACAAATCAAGCAAGACAGCCTTGAAAAATCTCTGAATGTGTTATTTGATTTTTTTTTTTTATTATTATTACTGTGAGGAGGAGAAACAGTCAGAGATGCTGACGAGAGGCCGTGAAGCTTCAGCACAGAGTAAAACTGCTGACTTTAGCCCCCCTGTTTTGAGCGCAGCAGCCATCTGTATACAGCTCTATCTCTCCAGAGGCTGTGGTTTATTTAGTTACTGTAAGACGACACACACTCTCACACTGCGACAGCACTGCAGATGCTGGGAACGGGGCTCAGCTGTTTGTTTTTGTTTTGTTTTGTTTTTTTTCTCAGTGTATTTTAATGTAATTACCGCTGCCTTCCCCCCGTGTCCTCTCAGAGACTTCCAGTCACTCTCCAGCTCGTGTTTTTCGACGGCGAGGAGTCCTTCGAGGAATGGACCGCCACCGATTCGCTGTACGGCTCTCGCCACCTGGCCGAGCGGATGTCCAACACGCCGCACCCCGCGGCGTCGCACGCCACTTTGCTCCACGCCGTGGTGAGACGCTCCAGACAGACACACTTTGAATCGAGCAGCATGCTGAGTATACGTTTCCATGCCTTGACCTTGAACCTCTCCCACCAGGACCTCTTTGTGCTGCTTGACCTGCTCGGCGGCCCCGATCCCCTGATTGCAAATCACTTCGACAACACAGCGCGCTGGTTCGACCGGCTGATTGCTGCAGGTAAGCGCCGGCTCCAGCTCTCATGGGAATCTTACCGCGGCCCGACCCGTCATCCTCCCTCTTTCTTCCCAGAGAAGAGACTCCATCGACAGGGCCTCCTGACCTCTCACCCCTCGGAACAGACGTATTTCAGGAAGGACGTGTACCTGGGGCCCGTGCAGGACGACCACATCCCCTTCCTTCACAAAGGTGAGCATTAGAAGAAATCGGGACAGGTTGAATTGTGTTGATACCAAATACACAAGCGAAACACGATCCTCCAAGTTACTGCTCCTCTGGCCACCGCCTCATACTGGAAGCCTTCAGGCAGCTTAATCTGAAACACATGCTGCTAAACGCTGCTTCCAAAGCTGCATGGTTCAGCGGGGCTGCTCTGAATTGACCTGTTAATTCCGATCAGTTGATGTATTCACTGTCACTTCCTGGGTGTTGAGAAAGAGTCACTCTTTTTTTTTTTTTTTTTTTTCCTTAATTGCTACTTGGAAGGTGTGCGTGTGCTGGATTCCGTTGTAACACACATCTCCTGCTGTGGTTTTCTTTATGTGGCTCATTTTGTGTTGGTAATCAAAGAGGATCACTCCCTCCTGTCATATATTAAAACCTTCATCCACCGACCGCCCGGCTCTCTGCTCTCAGCCGAACCTCTCCTCTGTCTGGGCACCAAGCCTCCAAAGCACTGCTGTTATAGCTATTAAACACTCTTATTGTGGTTCTCCTGGGACTGACCACTTGTCTTTTGAGCGTCATGCGATATTATATGGTGGATTATTTATTTATATGTGTTTTGTTTTTTTATTATTCCACTTTTTGTTTGAGGGAAAAAAAGGAGTATGAACAGGACAAGATGGTTGTTTTTGTAGCTATAATGTTACGGCTGCTCGGTGTGTACATGACTACATGACACATGCTGTCATTCACCGTCGCTCTCCTCGTGTTTCCCGGCAGGCGTTCCCGTCCTGCACGTCATCGCCACTCCCTTCCCTCAGTTCTGGCACACACTGGACGACACAGAGGAGAACATGCACCGGCCCACCGTGGAGAACCTGACCAAGATCCTGGCCGTGTTTTTGGCTGAATATCTGGGCTTTTGAACCAACGACAGCAGCTTTTTTTTTGTTTTCTTATCTGTGCCCGGTGAGTGAGAGAGTGAGCAGGGGCACAGGTGAACATTGACTCCAGTGAAGTGGAACACCAGCCGAACTTTACCAAAGACTTCTGTCGCTGGACTTTCCCCGGTTTTATGCAATGAACGGCACGGCGAAACGCAGAGGACGTCTTAACGAAGGTGTGAAAACATGTAGCAGTAACACGAATCTGTGAATTTTAATTTTAATGCACACTTCATTGGTGTTTTTTTTTTTTTTTTTTTTTTTTTTATTTGCTCATGTGAAGAGAAGCCTTCTCAGCCTTATTGGTCATTGGCTACAAGGATATAAGATGCACTTTATTTCCTTAAAGTCAGATATTTGACCACTGTTCAGTGATCAGTTGTGAATGACTGTGAATATTACCTCCTGGAGATTTATTTGGGTTTGCCTGTTATGAGTGTCTACCTGATTGGTTGAAGAGATGTCTTTAACGCCACGTAAAAGAAACGGTCAAGTCTGGGTCAAACATAAAGCAAGTTTATTCAGTTTCTCTCGTCGGAATGTTGGGAAGTCGGATACACTGAAGAACCTCTGACTAGTTAAATTGTGTGGCTACAGAACATTAGGAACATTACACCAGCACAGTCCCTTTAACAGGTGAAGAGTCTGACTGTACGTCTTGTTTCCATGTGTGAACTCTGTGGAGATCCACAGCAGGGCTTTACGTCGCGTCTGTGAGCTGCTCCGTGTGTTTAGAGGCGCTGTACGACGCCCTGTTCTGCCGTCGGTCCTGTGTGCTGTTCTGTGTCTCCTCAATCACAGTTTGGTAATAAAATTCCGATGTGACGTTTTGAATGTAGTCAGCGGCTGCGGTGCGGAGGAGGAGGCGTGTGGACGAGGGGCGGAGGGGGGTGGCAGAGGTGGTACTGGAGCAGGGGGCTGCATGGGGGTGAAAGGTCATGATCAGACCCTCCAAACCGGGACGCCTGGAAACTGAAATGAGAGGAGAGGAGATTCTGACTGCGGTCCTAACTGAAACCACTAGAGGGTGCTATTATTCCAAGTTAACAATGTGAATGGATCGAAATAAAGAAATCTCTCAATATGTGACAGTAGATTTTAACTCTAAAGACAGACAGAAGTGATTCGCAGTAGAGTTGACCTACTGACCCGGGGGTGTCGGCGGTCCTGTCCCTCTGTCGACGGTTCTTGAACCAGTTGCTGACCTGAACGGCGGTGAGCCCGGTGGCGGCCGCCAGCTCCCGCTTCTCCCGGGTGGAGGGGTAAGGCTTCTGATGGTACCACTGCCTGAGGATGCTGCGAGACTTCTCCTGTGTTACAGTTTACAACCAGCATTACCCTCAGTCTGCAGGTTAAACAGGACTTTAATGTCTGAAAACCCACCAAAACAAGTTTCAAGTGTTAGTAGTTTAGATTTAAACAAAAAGACCTTTTTTGAATGCAATAGTCTGAAAAGGCAATTATTGAGTCAAGGGAGGTAAAAGAAAACTACAGTACAATCAATGAATCACAATGAAATACTGGATTTTCTGTTTAGTTTGCTGTTGCATTCTTTACTGCAGAACATTCTAGTTCGTAACCATATGGGTGCCAACAGCTGTCAACACTATCTTATAACGTGAAGACTGTTCAGCAGTCCCTCATCCTCCCACACTTTGTCCTGATGCTTGAGCCGGTTGCAGAATAGCTGAGACGTGACGCTGTCAAGACGTTACCTTGAAGCAGTAGCTGGTCTCCTCTCCATCCCAGATGGTGTGAGGCAGGGGAAACTTCCTCCTCACGCGGTACTTCCCCACGGCCCCCAGGGGCCGGCCCCTCTGCCTCTCGGCCTCCGTGTAGTGGGCCCGCAGCCACAGCTGCTGCAGCAGCGGGTGGCTCGGCGGGGAGAAGGGGAAGCCCTCCAGCAGGGCGTAGAGGTCCGAGAAGCGGCCCTGGTGAAAGGCCACTGCCGCCCGAGCCTTGAGCACGCTCTCCTGCTCCCCGGGGGAGGATGAGGAGCAGGGGGGAGGGGGCAGCGTGTGGAGGAAGCCGGTCAGACGGTCCATGCGGCCGGCCTGCAGCAGGACCTCGCACACGCAGGCCACCTGCTCTGCTGTGAAGATCATAGCTGGAGGAGGAGGAGGAGGAGGACGGCGGCGGATCAGAGGAAATCCTCAAAGCCTCCGGTGAGGACTGCAGCTCCTCTGTGGAAGAGCAGAAAGTAAGTGAACGTGCATGTGTGTTTAGCAGCGTCTGTCACCATACCCTTCCACAGGTAACACGAGACCATTGGGATTACAATAACACTGCAGCCCCTCTGCTCTGTACAAACACACACACACACACACACACACACACACACACTGGACCTTATGGTGTGTGACGGCTTCAGAGCAGAAAAGAGACATTTGAATGAGATTTTCCTGTCAAATTAGAAGCAAAGTCTTCAATGGGTCCTTTGCGTACCAACGTTCAAACACACTTTTAGAAACAAGCTGGATGAAGATGCAGTGAAGTTTTTTTGTAAATGTTTATTACAATGTCATATAATATATATATATATAAAAAATGAATGCATTTGAATACAAAAATAAGAAAACAAGAACCTTGAATAACAAACAAGAATGATCCCTTTTAAATCTATTACAAAAAAATGAAATCAACACGTAATATCTTTGGTTAAGTCTGGAGTCATACAGGTTATGCGTCAGGTCGGAGAGTTACAACAAATCCCAGGCTACAAAACAAACCGTGGCGGTACAAATGTGCACAAACCCTTCACGGGCTTCAATCTCAACAAGCTTTGGTACAAAAAACAACTGCTAACCAAACACGTTTCCCTTTCCTTAACTAATAAAAAACAAACAGGATATGATTAATCTGTGCTAAACAGCTGGGGTTAAATAGGAGCTTAGACATTCTTCCCCAGAGGGTGACCTATTTCAACAAGTTCAACTGAGGACCTCAATATTGATTTCACACCTGTAGTCTGCGATTGTAAGAACTCAGGTTGCACTACAACGTGACCTTCCTTGTGAAAATGAATATCATTTCCTATCGGTTTTCTTGACTTCAAAGTTTTTGTTTTTTTTTTGCAAAACAAGAAACTGATTGATACATGCTTTAAATAGATTAAATGTACAAAAGAGACAAACAATACTAATGACAAAAAAAAAAAGATACACACAGGCTGTTTCTGTAACTACATGAGACGCTGAAGTGTATTTTCGTGTACCATAATTGGCCAAAGGATCAATCACTACCTGTATTGTGACAGAATGCTTGTAAGAGTTCATTCTTAACGTGAAATCAGATCACAGATTTCAAATATCAGCATCCTATTTTCCAATGGTGTATCTTAAAGTCCAGTTCAGAAAGAGTTTTGAGTTTTGTTTTTTTTTTTGTTTGTTTGTTTGCAGAGTCAGCCAGACCGCTGTCATAACCACACGGCCGCATAGCGTAAACATTGTGTGAATGAAATGTGCAAAATATACAAAAACAAACAAAAAAAAGAGACATGGAGCTATAATTCTCAAACCAAACTCATCACATTGTTTAACTGATCACACTGGTTCAGACAAGTGGCTAAAAAAAAAAAACAAAAAAAAAAACAAAAAAAAGGAAAAGTGAATCCAGATATTTGGTAAGGTACGAAACAATCATAACAGAAGTACAAAGGAAAAAGAACATTATAAAAAACAACAATAAGGCACTTATCAGCATCAACGTACTGAAGCTTTGGATGCTTTTGAGAGGAAATCTGGTTTAGTGGGTTCAGAGAGAAAGTTAGTTCATGTTAGTGTGATGAAGTGCCATGCTTCATTTAAGAGCCCAGCTCAGCTCTCTCAAAGCTTTTTTTTTTTTTTTTTTTTTTTGTTTTTTAAACTCCCAAGTGTACTGGCTTTGTTTCTCAGCCATTGTGCGGCATAGTGTCCTATGAACTATGAAGAACTACACATGTATTGCATAGAGTTTTAACCCTTTCGCTTCCTGTTTTGTTCTTTCTTGAGTCCGTCTCTCACCGGGCTGCTACAGTTAGTTGGAGACACTAAGAGAAGTGAGAAAATATCCAGGTTGTCAACAAGTTTCACTTAGTATCACAATGAGTGTCAACAGATGGTCACGTTCATGACCTACAGTCAATGTAAGGTCACCAGATAACCACAAGTACATGGATCGGGAGCGGGAGAAAACCAGAGTACCTTGACAAACCTATGAGCAGACAGGGAGGGCATCAATGAATCATTCATCCCTGCAATTTACTGTGGAGAATACAGTCAAGCTTCACGTTTTAACCCAAACTTCAGTAACTTATTGCATGAAAATACTGCTGAGTAGCCCTCACAGCTAAAACTGTGCTTCTGTCTGTGGAGAGAACCAACGTGAAGTCATAAACCGGCTTATTCCAATATTTGCAGATGAACCCTAAACACAGTTTGTCTGCTGTCCATAAAACTGCAAAAACTACCTAAGAACAGCCGAAGCGGTGATCGCTTCAGCATTTCAGTCTTGTAAAACCAACCAATGTGGGTCAAAGCAGATTAATTTGTGTTAGTTGAAAGATTTTAGGAAAAGCTTTCAGTCAAAGCCTGAAGACCAAAGTGGAAATGAACCACTGGGTGAAACTTCCCTCATATCATGAAACAGAAAACTGAAAAAACTTGGAAGGTTGTGGAGGAGTTAAAATCTTCATTACCATGTCGTCTCAGTTTGACTGCTTTTGTTTAAAGAGACGTGGAGCTGCCGTGAACGGACTATAAGCCCAGCTCCTCGTCCACGGGGACGGACTGCAGCTGGGTGAGGATCTTGGCGTCTCCATCCATCTCCTCCGGATTCCCCAGCGGCGAGCCGGCCTCCACGTCCCGCTCCGGAGACGGGCTTCCCAGGAGCAGCGACTCTCCCCCGGGCAGGCCCAGCAAGGCCGGGTCCACGGGCAGGTCCCCCTTACCGCGCACGTCAAACAGAGTCAGGCCGGCGGGGGTGGGGAGCGGCGCCGGGCTCCACGCCGGCTGGGACAGGTGGATGCTGGGCGGCATGCCGCTGTACATGGGGCTGAGGGCGAGCATGCTCTCCGGGGTGAGCGTGCTGGGCGTGGTGGGGGCGATCGAGTGCTCCAGCGTGTGAGAGGACGGCGCGGCGGGCGTCTGGACGCTCGTGATCGCCGTCTCCGGGGCACAGTACGGCGGCGACGAGTTGATGAAGTTCAGGGGGGGGGGACATGAGGACGCCGGGCGTCGGGCAAGAGGCGGCAGGAGGCTGGGAGGCGACGGGGGCGGCGGAGGGGTTGAGGATGGGATTCAGTCCGTTTGTAGAGATGGGCAGGGTTTCGGAGTCCGGCTTGAGGGGAACGCTGGTGAGCTGAATGCCCGCCGGGATGGTCAGGATCAGCTTCCCCTGCTGGACGCTCAGGTAGGGGCTTCCACCGAGCAGGAGGTTCCCTGCAGATGAGAATGAACCGAGAATTATTCCAGACAAAATGATCTGCTGTAATCGCAAAGCAGTTATCTGTCACATGGTGATATGTGCACCCTGGATAATTTTATTTCAAAATAGATCAAAGTAATAGCATGCCTGATTAAAAACATATGATCAACTTTCGAAATCTTTTTTTCCATACTTTAATAAATACTGTTGAACCGGAAAAAAACTGGTTCCTCAGTCAGTTCAGTTAAATTATTCTGATAAATTTGTGCGTCGTCACACACATTTCTTCTCCTTCTCTCAAAGAAAACAGATTATTTGTTATTTGTTTTCTCATGTAATTCTCTTCTTAAAATTTGTGTAGATTACAATACTTCTTCTGGGTTTTATCTTTGTGTGTTTGTTTTGTGTAGGGACCAGAAATTGAGATCAATCATCCAACAGCACCTTGATAATCTTGTTTTTCTAAATGTGTGCAGTTCAGTGTCCCAACTGAAAATTAAACACACTTATCACACTTGTCATTTAAAATGTTCTTCAATGATACATCATGGATCAAAGTACCAAATTACAAATACATTCACATTCCGATAATTAGGACGTATTTTTGGAAAGTCCTTCTTTTTTCAAGTATATAATTTGGCTTATCGATAAGTACAAGTCACATCATTTAATCCACTTTAACAATCGGAGGTCACATGTCGACACGCCCAATATTTTCAATAATTAAAACTTTTGATCTGACTTGTTTTTGTCAATCCCGGTATTATTTTCATTGAGATATTTGCTGCTTTTCATATATAAACATTTGTTTATGAAACAAAGTGCATTTTTGTAATTTGCATATGATTTACTGTTTATCCATAAAGTGTCTCTTTTTTTTTTAATCAATTTGATGATGTGAGTGGAGCGTACCTGGAGGAGCAGAGGGCAGCTGAATGATCCCAGAGTTTAGCAGCTGGACCGCGGGGGCCACGCTGGTCGGGGGGCCCACACTCTGAATGGGCCTCAGCTGGTTTATCCTGAGAGGACCCTGCGTGACCCCGCCGGCCGCAGGAGCCGAGGTCAGGATCTGTAAGGGCAACCCGGCCGAGGGGATGGAAAGAGAAGAGCTGGCAGGAACCACCTGGGGGAAGGAGATGGGGGTGGACGTCTGGATGGAGGAGACCGGGACCAGCTGAGGCACGGAGAGGGGGACTAGCTGTGACGACGCGCCGCCTTTGGCCTGTGGGACGGGGACGACTTGCGTCGGGGGGGAGATGGAAATGACCTGCGGGTTGTGGATTTTGCTGGGTGGACAGTTTGAGGTCTGCTCCCCCAGCTGTGGCAGCATCTGCTGAGGGAGCTGACCGTTGAGCTGCGAGATGGAAACAATGGTGGCGGCGCATTCAGACGCGGTCGGCAGGGCGTCCTGCTGCGCGAGTCGGCCGCCTGCGTTCAGAATCTGCGGGGTTTGGAGCTGCGGGGCGGGAGACGTGAGCGGAGACACCGGGACCAGCTGGGGACACTGGGCCCCTGAGGAGGGGTGGACCAGGTGGGACACCGGTTTACCCTGGATGGAAGGCACGACTTGGGGCAGAGAGATGATCTGAGGGCTGGACTTGCTGGAGGAAACCACAGAGCTGGGAGGGTTTAACTGGGAGCCAGCGGTGGCATAAACAACATACTCCTCCTGCTGACTGGAGAAAGACCCGGCAGACGTAGAAGAGATGGAGACGCCAGAAGACGACCCAGAGGCCGCGAGGCTGAGGGAGTCCTGACGCTGAGGGTTCTGTGCCAGGACGAGCGACGGGAGGCCGGTTGTGGAGGACATGGTGGGCGAGGAGGGGGACAGAGACGAAGACGAGGAAGACGCTGTCTGATTGCTGCCATCTGGTTCGTGGACACTAATGAAATCCATTGCACTGGGACTCTCTGACTTCTGCTGCAGAGGGAGAGAAATTACAGCCGTCGGGTTGGAGACTGGCGTGGGAAGAGCGCCAGGCTTGGTCTCCACGGATAAAACCTCCTGCTCCGCCACAGAGACGGCCTGCTGCTGCGGCTGATGCACGTTAATAGCAGACTTGGTAATTACTTGAGCTCCGTTCAGTATTAAAGGAGAGTTAGTTGCAACGGGACTCAGCGTAACTGTCTGGCATTCGCCCAGGCTCAGCCCGTTAATTATCACCCCACCTCCGGCGCCGGAGATCAGGGAATTCCCATTGAGGAGGAGCGGCTGCGAGGCCGTGAGGAAGCCGCCGGAGCCGTTGAGGATGAGCTGGCCTCCCGTGCTGCAGGGGACCGCAGAGACGGAGATGATGGAGGGCGTGGAGCCGGCGGCCTCCTCGGCTTTGTCGAGGGCGTCGTTCATCGCGCCGGCCTCGTCCTCAGAGCTGTGGTTCCCATCAGACTCACTGAGAGGCAAGAAGAATTAATCAGTGGTACGATTTTCCTCTGTTTAACAAGCCTCTAAGGAGAAACAACAAATTCTACTGTAAATTTAAACATCTGTAATGCGAATTCTACTTGAAAGAAAACCACAGCACCACATTCAGGCAGAGCTGGTTCTGTCAGTGAGAGCAGATCTGAATATTAAACAGATGTTTCTGTCAAATATCATTATCTATACATATGCTATATGTCTTTATATCTGAGAGTACACCATTTCCAGGATATAAAAGGAAGCATCAGGTCTTCACTGAAAAGTTACACCAAAGAATTAACTTCATTTATTCCACAAAGGAGCTCATTAGCTCCTGAGTAATGATCAGTTATTCATGTGAGCAACAGGTCTTTGTGTATTGTGATGGTCTGCACACTGACTTCTCTTGTATGAAGACTGGTTTGCCTGTCCTTTCCATCAACACCGAACAGTCTGTGGAAGTCTACACTCTATTTTAATTAAATCAATGACCAAGTTTTCTGTCTGCGGCATCATTTTTAACTTGAATTGAAGACAGAGGTTTTTATGCACATTTAAACATTACTAGAAGGCACAAGCACATTGCAATTTCCAAGGTTATTCTCAGGGAGGTTTGCAAAACAAGTCATCCAGCAAAGAACTATTATCTCATTGTTTTTCTTGATTTACCGGTATTTAATTTTAAAGTGATCGTGAAACACGAGTGTGTTATCTTCCAGTGAGGAAGGCCTGGTGCCTTTCTGAATATTTTGATTGCAGGGCCTTTTCAAAATTAACGTAAAGGTCAATGTGCAATGGTTACGTTCCATAAATCCATCCATCATCATCATCATCATGTTTTATTCAATTTATTGTGTTGATATGGAATCGATCCTTACTGGTGATGTGTTGAGTAGAGACAACACCCGGTATTAAAACTAAATAAAAACAATTAGACATGCATTGTAAGAAAAAACATTAGTCAAGAAAAATAAGGTAATTCACCACATAGACTCAGACTGGAACTCAAAGCCAGACCAGACTCTAGGAAATTCTTTTCTAGCCTGTCTGATGAGGAAGAATCTGATGTGAACCATACCGGCTGTCTGCCAGACCGCCACAGACTCTCCCTCTGATAAGATAATGTCTGCTCTACTTTCTTCTATCTCAACACAAACAGCTTCTCCCTGCTCAGTCACTGTTAAAACAGAGATTTCAGCTTATGTGAAGGAACTCAGAGCCTGCTTCCCTCCTGCCATGTTCCTGGCCTCACCCCAGCCACCTCTGCTCTGCAGTGTTTCAGGAAACTTGAGCTCTAGTGGGCGCCCTGGATCTCACATTTCATAACAAAGCAACACGCTCCTGGTCTCAGACATGTGTGGCTTCACCGCTGTCAAAAGTCAGACCCTGTCCATCCTCACGCTGATCTGCAGATCCTCTGCAGCCTGGAGTGTGTCGAGTCTCCTCAGATCGGGCCTGTGCGCTTTGTTTATCTCTGAATACTGGTCTGCTGGTCTCACTCACTTTTTTCCCCCACCTCTCTCTCTCTCACAGTCCTAACCTAAATTAGCTTTTGCACGAACAAAGGACGTTTAAAAAAAACATGCGTTTTCATGCAAACAGAGGCGTGCGCGGCGGTCTTGCCTTTTGCTGTGCGTCCCGGACGGGGTCCGGTCCCTCTGCCTGCGGTTCTTGAACCAGTTGCTGACCTGCGTGAGCGACAGCCCGGTGGCTTTGGCCAGGTTCTTCTTCTCGTCCGGGGTCGGGTACCTGTTGCTCTTGTAGCACTCCTTGAGCGCGTTGCGGGACTTCTCCTTGAAGCAGTACACCGTCTCCTCTCCGTCCCAGATGGTCTTTGGTAAGGGGAACTTCTTCCTCAGCCGGTACTTGTCCACGGCGCCCAGGCTGCGGCCCCGGGACCTCTCCGCCTCCTTGTAGCGGGCTTTGAGGTACAGGTCCTGCAGGAACCCATGGTTAGACGGGTGGAAGTCGTGGCTCTCCAGGATGGCGTACAGCTCCTTGAATTCCTCCCGGTTGAAAGCCACCAGAGCCTGGGCCTTCAGCAGGGTCTCGTTGCCACGTAGCAGCTCGGACGAAGGAGGTATGGTGGAGAGAAACCTCCACAGGCGATCCACATTGCCCGCCTGCAGGAGGGCCTCGCACAGACACGCGACTTGGTCAGTGGAGAAACTCAGAGCCGACTTCTGGAAACTTTGGAGCAATTGTTCCGAAACCAGGACCGGGTCCTCTTCCTCTTTGGGCTCGGTTGGCGTGGGCTCCTCTGAGCTGTTCTCGGATTGTTCTGTAGACTCCAAAGACAAGGAAGCCATTTTTACTTTAACTTTTTTTTTTCCACACTAGTTCCTCCTCCTCCTCCTCCTCCTCTCTCCTTCCCTCCCTCTCCCATCACACTCACCATGAAGGCGGACAGGCAGACACGCCTCTCCGGCTCTACTTACCTAAAATCCCTCAGCCTGCTTCTCAGCTTCTACTGGAAAACAAATGTACTTCAGTAGTTTAACAGAATACCCACCATTATCTTACTTGCTGCAGTTTAATCTGATTTATGGTGCTGTGGTATCCAAAGTATTTGTAGGGGGGCCGCACAAGAGGGCGCACAAAATATCTGTTAACTTGTATCTTATTTTTGTCATTTACTTTGTTACATTGAAATAAAATCCAGTACGACTTTACTGTAACGAGTTGTGTTTTGAGATTCAATACAAATGAAACGTTTGTATCAGTATATAATTAAATATGTTACTTATGTTTCAGTTACTTTTTTTAACATTCATTGTTGAGTTTGGGTTTTGCCTGGTGCAATAAAACATCAAAAATAGCATTAATCTTGTAAGAGTGTAAATAGATTCACCATTATTATCTTGGTTATATGTTATTGTTAACTGATGTCATATTTTATACTAATATTCTTTTACTGTCCTTTTGCTGTGTGTGTTTGTATATGTATATGTATATATATATATATATATATATATATATATATATATATATATATATATATATATATATAAATAAATAAAATATCTCACAAAAACTCGTGTTCTGAAGTTCTCAAGTGTGAATTTCAGCCAGCATGTTACTTCTGTAGGAAGCCACAGCAGTAACACAAGCCTTGATGTCAATCAGATCCCTGGGCTATAACCCAATAAAGCTTAACTCTGGGTTGAATGCAGATGAGTCATTTCCCCAAGGGGAAATCACAGTCATTCAAGTAGCCGAGGACAGTAGGGTCAAAATATGGTCATCCTAAGAAAGTACATTATTCAACACAATCCTTGTCATTGTCAAGTTGAAACCAAGGACACAATCAAAACCAAATCAAGTCCTACACACTTCCTGTTCAGATTATGTGTGGTAGAAATTACTGAAGATACAGATCCAGACAATACAATAAAGTTTCCATCAGTTGCATAGAGTCCACTGAAGTTTTCACAAAATTAGTTTTCTTGTGTGTTTGTTGCATTTCTTTTCTTCTGATGGGAAAAATTATTTCTATTTGTCAGTAGATTTCAAATAATGATCCTGAACATGGCTGTTATTTTCAAGTGAAATATGGAAAAATGTAAAAAAAAAAAATTAAAAAAAAAAAAAAAAAAAAAACTTGTGGTATTGACTGTGCTTTCATTGATGATGCAATTTGCTTATTTGCATATCTAGGTCAAATTAGATGATGGCGTCATTTCAAACTTACAAACATACATCCTTGTCGAATTTTTTAAAACTGAAGTTAACAACACAAACATCGACTGAACAAAAAACAGACAATAAAAAAACTGTATAAAATAAAGGGAAAACATACACCAAAATAAAAAGTTAAAAAGGAAAACAGAACACAAGAATATATTTCAAATTAAAAAAGCATGGGGGAAAAACGCTTTTAATTGATTCTTATTTTGTAACTGAAAGACGGTTGCAATGTATTTTTTTATTTCTGATTTCAAAACCTAAAAAAGAGGTTTATGTTTTGAGAATTTACATCTATGAATATGGAATTTAGTAATAAATTAAATTGGAATAACGAGGGGGGAAAATCATTGTCCTTGTTGTTATATTTTTAAAAAAAATATGACAGTATTACTTAAAATGTGGGATAATATTATTATTAATAAAGTAGGCAATGTTCATTTTATACGTAAATTCACAGAACCAACATAAATGTGTAAACGATTCAGGATGTAAACCACAAAAGAGCAGTTCACATCAATGTCCTGTTTAAACTGTTGTAAAAGCAGTTGTGCTGGATAGAACCTGTGGAGCAGCTTTAAAGAAACTTCTCTGATTTTGTTTGAACTTCTGTGGTAGGGACCAGGTTTTTCCTACCGAATGGACAAATTTGAGAAGGAAGAGAATTCTGCTCCACTCTGGCTCTTTAAGCAGTCACTGTCTGTCTTTCTGATGATTGGTTTCTACTCACGTCAATCTAATTAAAGAGGGCGGTTCTAATGGCACCTTTTCTCGTATCCTCATGCCTATTGGTTAGATTTTTGTGTTCCTTCTTCTGATTGGCTGAATCCAGCCCGCAGGCGGGTAGAACCTTCCAGAGCTGGGCGTAGCAGGAATTGGAAGTTACACATTTTTTTGTTGCTCACTGCGAAGCTTCGTGAATCGTTTCCCGCAAAATTTCTATTTTCCAATCATGGATTCTTCTGGTTGATTATAGCTACGGAGACACGTCGACTGTTTTTCACTTGGAATCTTCAAAGATTACACAGGAAAACACAGAAATATGTAAGTATCAGCAGCAACCTAGCTTAAAGTCAGTCCTCAGTGGATCCAACGTGACTGCTGCTGTTAGCCTCCCCAACCGCTAACCCGACCTGTGGCCAGATCAACTCAGCGGGTCATAACGGCTACAAATGAGACGGAAACGATCACAGCTTGTTATTGTACGAAGATTAGAAGGAAATGCAGCGATAACTTTCGCCGCTGGAACACACCTATTGTAAAAACAATGTAATGAGAGCCGCCTGGCTGCCATCGGATAGCCTTTCAAACTATGAAGGAAGCATCGGTGTCAGATTTTGTGTGTTTTTGTGTTTCTAGTGTTTGACCCTGTGAAACAGACTGGAGGATGGACAGCGAAGTGACTGTTATCTCCAAACCCTTTGTGGATGTGCGCCTCACCAGCACCATCTCCTCCTTCCTGGTGAACCGCAGGTTCAACAGAGGGATTCGTATAGCAGAACTGAAGGTGAGGTTGAGCTGGAAAAGGCAGCCTTTCCATCCCTCCTGAGTTTATTTGACTGTTTTCTCTCAGGATGTCAAGACAGCGTTATACTGCAGTGTCTGAACTTCTGAGAGAAATGAATAAAATGGGCTGGGATAATGGCCAAGTTGTTCAACTTTGGATTCCACATGTGGGGCTTTGCATCCCACCTTTAAAACCAATGCAGCACCCTTTTTTTTTCTTTAACTCTTTCCATTTGGCACTCAAGTTTTCTTATATTAAAAGTTGCCTTTTTATTGAAAGCTTGTATAATACACAGAAATAGTGAGGTATAGATGGACAATATTGGTGTTTCTGTCAGTATCATCTCTTTTAACCCAATAACAGGTTTCACACAGTCACTACTGAGGCAGGAGGTGTGTTGTCTAATGTCACTCTACTGAATGACATCCAGACATTCTGAAGACCTTTAACCAGGACTGCAGTGGCACCATTTGATTCCCTCCCAACAAACTACATTTGTTTAGAATCACAAAACATACAGAAAATTCAAATGAACATTAATTTAAGATTGATTTTTGCCATTTATGCCCAAGTTTTAGCTGCATTTATGAATGCAAAACCACCTGTTTTGTCTGTTTACTTCTTTCGACATGACCTTTTTTGTTGTTTGCTATTTAAGATAAATCTGCATTGTTGGCGGTGAAAGTAAATTACTCTGAACATTTAATTTCGACTCTTTTTACCTTCAATACATTTTATTTTAATCCAGGGCTACGTCACATAGGTCTGATGTTGAAAACTAACATTAGTCACCTGCTGGAAAAAACAGAAAGAAGGGATGTATTATATTCATTCTCTCAAAGTAGAACAAATGATCGCTGAAGGGAGCAGCTACAAGAGAGACAGAAGAGATGTTGCATTTCGCTGTGGTTTGTTGACCTCTGCCTCGTAAGGTTTTTAGAAAGTGGCATTAAAAGCAGACTTTGTGTGCCATACAGGTACTGAATTAGCTATTGTGTGTTGTTATACTTATGCTGTCTTGTCCCATTGTACTCAGGGAAACTTGGAGATGATCGTGGGCGCCCCTCCATCCTGTATGGACCTGGAGTTGTACAGTGTTTCTGACAAGTTCCTACAAAAGCTCGAAGACGACGAAGCTCTGCTCGGCTCTTATCCTGTGGACGATGACTGCAGGATACATGTATGTACCGTTAAGTTGTAACATGCAATTTTACTAACAGGTTTAAAGTTTGTAGTTTGTGACAAGCATCCAAATGTCAACTTTGTTGTGTATACATTGGCTGACGGAAAATCATTTTTGCCATTTGTGCAAACTAATGTGCACATAAATTCACTTAGTTTGTTTGACATTTTAAAACAAATTTAATAGCATTTTGCTAATGGAAAAAAATGCTCATAACTAGATTTTGTCTCTCTGAAGTGAATATTTGTGTTGAAGCGGCTGTTTGCAGGTCCAGCATGTGTTTTGTGTTCGTCTTCTCATGCAGGTCATTGATCGAAGTGGAGGGCAGCTTGCAGAGTTCACCGATGTTTCCAAAGTGCAGAAATTCGAGCTCTCGGACAACGACTATGATAAGAGAACAGGTAAAGTCTGTCATTACATTTCTCCTCCAGCGAATATCTGTTTAGGGAAATCATATTTGACCAAACGTGTGTCTGCAGATCATATGCATCCAGTGTTTTTGCTGTAGTGATAGTCAAGTAACTCTTTCCAGACAAGTGTCCATATCTGGTAACTTGTTCATCACTTTATTTACATCAAACTAAAAATGAAATAATGAAAAAGACTTTAATAAAGTCTTCTTTTTTATGATAAACACACAGTGTTAGGCCCTGGCTCTTGAGCAAAACATCTGCTGTAGCTGTTCGGTGCACATGAGTGATTCACTTATGTTAAAAAAAAAAAAATGGAAAAAAAATGTGCTTGAACATTGTTTTTTTGGGAAAAAAAATGACTGAATGTGTTTGAAAACACTATAAAAGCTCATAAGTCGTAGTTAGTTTACTGTTTTGCAATTTTTTGAGTTGTAAGGCAGTGCAAGAGAAGGGATTCTATCATCAGTTGTGATGGTGTGTGTTTATGTCAAAACAAAGTATACGTCTTAGGGTTAAGTGGATTTATTCACCCTTAACTCAGCCAGGGCATGCAGCCAGTAATTGTTCAGACTCTAAATAATCACTTTTGAGAATTTCTCATGGGCAATTCCTGAAAATTAAAGCAATGAAAATGTAATAGAACTTTGTCTTCCACTGCTTGCTGATTATGATTCAATTTTCTTTGCTTCAGATTCAGCAAGGGCTTTCATGAAGAAACAACAGATCGGTCACTACAACGAGGAGGAAATGGCCAGGAAGAAAGCAGAACTGGCTGCTCGAAACAAAGAACAGGAGGCTGCTGCCGAGGCCATTTCGGTCGGCAGCCGCTGCAAAGTGCAGGTCCCCGGGCAGCCCACGAAGCTTGGCACAGTCATGTATGTCGGTAAGTGTGGCTAAAGCTCGGCGTGTTTCAGGATGAGTTTCACTCCCAACAGAACAGGCTGTTTTAATTCTCTGTAACTTTGGCTTTTCACTCGATCTGTGCAGGAGAGGACAAAATGCAGCAGTTTTTCTGAATTGCTGCGTTTAGGACGTAGTTTATAAATGTGGGTTACTTGTTTTCTGATCCAAAAGAGCCGAATAAAATGTGCTGAAATTGACTGAACGTTTCTGTTCATGTTCATCCTGTCAGACATACAGCCTAGTCTGTTGCACCTCATGTGAAACTAACAACCTTAAAGCTCGTGTCCGGAGTTTCCGTTCGTTTCCAACATATGTATCATTTTTCAACAGAGCTTAAATGTGTCAGTCTGGTTCGATACTACAATATAATATTATCACGAAGCAATATAAAAATTTATTTATGAGCCCCGCCTTCGTCTCATAGACCCCCATGTTATCTGAAAAAGCGCCGGTCAGCTTCAGCCAATAGATTTTGAGCTTCCGCCTTGTCATGCTGTCAATCAAAGTGTGCACGCAGCCAGAGAGCACGGCCGCTCGCCCAGGCAGAGGTGAGTTGGCTCCGCAGCAGCCGCCCCGCTCACCTCGGATATATTCACTGTCTGCTGAACATCCACCGTAAACAGCTAAACATGTAGGATGCTGTAGGACTCAGAGGCTCTCATTTTCACCCGACGGATAATAGCGTGCACAATTAAAGGGGCGTGGCTTGGTCGCTCATGAAAGCAGAGGGAGGGCAGAACCTGAGACATTGGATTAAAAAAAACCTCTCTCTTTCAAAACTCCAGACACGAGCTTTAAGTTTTCAATTCATTCTCGCTGCAGCCAGTTTCACTGTTATTCTCATTGAGGCCCTGTTTAAAGTATGTTTCAAAAGCAGCACTTTGAAAACCTTGTGAGTTTCCACAGAAATGGCAGAAATAATGAAACTAAAGTCATTTTCATGTTGGGCCACTAGTTGATGCTGTTTGTTTGAAGTCACACACATGCAGACAACAATACACTTTAAACATTAACAGTGTGAGTGCAGGGACGTTCGCATGGACAGGCAGCTCAGTCGGATTGCTATTCAGGGCGACTCTCAACTGTAAATCTACCGAGTCCCAGCAGAACGTGGACTGGAAGTTGGGACTAGGGCTGAACGATATGGGCAAAATTTCATATCTCGATATCCATGCCAGATATCTCGATATCAATACGATATATTACAATGGATTCAGTGAAAGTTGAGCATTTTTCAGAAAAATAAAAACATCATAATAGAAAAGGGTGTAAAAAAAAAAAAAAAAATCAGTTTTATTTATGAGAACTCACCGCCACTACTATCAGACTCGTTTGTGCAGATTCTGCAACCACCCTCTGCCATCAGCTGTCGACCAGTAAACGAGATTTGTGGTTGGCTGGCCTTACCTGTGCATGGGCAAGCTTACATGCAGGGCAAGCAGGGGAAATCTTGATATCGTTGATTTTGAGAAACTGATGTCCTGAATGTTCATATCCCGATATCGATATGATAACGATATATCGTTCAGCCCTAGTTGGGACACTCTGGAGCAGGACTCTTCACTACGGCCGTGGTGGAAACGAGCAGCTTTTTGGGGGACTGATTGCCAACTGTGTGAACAGCAGCCCGTTGTGTAAATTTCCGGGGAAAAAAAGCAAAAGACAGAGTTTAGGACTGATTAGCAAAGTGACAATAACCATTTGTTTACTTGCTGAAACTGTCACTGAAGTGATGACTTAACAGGGTGACGAGGTGGCAAATATTACTCGTCACTCATGACTTAAATTTGGTTTGACTGTCTGTGAAGCGCACTGGGGTCAGCTTGAGTGTGTTAATAAATGACATATGACTCGGAGACTGTGTATCCAGCCTAAAAACCAGTGTCGTTTGTTGCAGGTACGGCAGACTTCAAACCCGGCACCTGGGTTGGCGTGAAGTACGACGAGCCCCTGGGAAAGCACAATGGAACGTGAGTGTTTTTATTTCTTCAGCACAGAGAAATTGAATGATGTTCTGATTCTTGATTTTGATGTTTACCTTTCTGTATTTTCCCTCCTTTGTTTCCGCAGCGTTGATGGCAAGCAGTACTTTGAATGTCAGAACAAGTACGGTGCGTTTGTGAAACCCCTGAATGTGACTGTGGGAGACTTCCCCGAGGAGGAGTACGATCTGGATGAGATGTAGGAATCAGCTGTTGTGTCCTGAATTTCAAGCGCCAAGTTCTCATTAAAGATGGAGTCAAATTGTACTTTTGATTTCCCCCTGGAAGGCATCCTCTGAAGGCACTTTAGCCTCAAGTTTTCTCTCTGTAACTTCAGTGCAACATGACACTGGCGACTGTCGCTCTTTAGTAACGCCCGAGGAGGAGCTAGCAGAAGCAAGGCGTCACGTTTTCATCACTTACTCCACGCACTTTTGTTTTACTGCGATCATTGTCATGCCGAGTTTTCTGTACAATTCAACAACCTGTTAAAAAAAAAAAAAATTGAAGTTGATGTGTTCAAATTTGTTGTATATAACTGTATGATTGTCTGGAGTATTTTTTTTTTTTTCTTTTTGGTAAAATTACTGTGACACATCTGAGGTGAGTTTAATTTAGATGTACCTAAACACAACATGCCAATAAAAACAGGATCTGAATTTAATTTCACAATAAGCAGACTAATAATTGAATTTTTAAAGCAGATTCTAACTCCTCTACAGTTCCTCTCAGTGGTCCATGTTGAGAGTCAGCGGCACCAGCTTCATCCTCTTCTTTCTGAAATGATCAAAACAGAAACTTCACTAATGTAATACTTTTTGTTTATATGTTGAAAATAAATGAAGTGACAACAGGATGGGAAAAGAACCTTTTCTGAATTCATCTTACTAAAAATATAGTTGCACTAAAATGTGTCCTTATATTGAAGCATTAAAACATGTTTACAGTTCATGACTTCAAGGTCAAAGTTTGACTTTTTTTGTTTTTAAACTTTAAATTCCAGTGTCTGATTGTGATCAGGTAAGTTTTTTTCAATTCCACAGCTGTTCAACAAAATGGAACTGGAGCTGAAAATGTCCTCTAAAAAACACATTGTTTAGTTTAAAGTCAGTTTATTGGGATTATTAGAAGGAGAAAACATTTATTTTAGTTCTGTCATATAAACTCAACTCTTAATTTTAGAATGTTTTCCTTTAATTACACATCTGTTCATCTAGATGTAGCAAGTTACAGCGCCAGTTTCTCATCAATTATAACTCATGTGAGACTTGCTACATACTTTCAGATGTATATTTTAACTTTTCAGCTTTGCACAATTGCAAATTTTAAAACTCCATCAATCAAACGGTTTGCCTTATTTATGTTGTAGATCAAACACATTTCTTTTGTCTTCCAGAGTTCAGAGGAAATGTACTTAATTATTGCTGTCATATCATTCCCAAACATTCAAATATATATTTTCAAAAGTCAATCCTTTCTGTTCTCTGAAATGCTGATGTGTTACTATGTGCCAAAGGGTCATGCTTAAAAATAAAGCCTTTTTGCCACTACACTCAAAGGTGTTTTTGATTTACTTTGAATTATTTTTTTCGTGTAAGAGTTTGACACTGTCTGCTCAGTTCACTCATCCCTTTCAGTTACCACTTTAGTATCACTAATTACATGCTTTATTTATCACCCGGAGGGCTAGATGGTGAAAGAAAAGGACAAAAGGTTTGAGCTTGCCCAAGTAGAGTGAAACTTATCCAATTTGAACCCCTTTCAATTATAAGATTGTCTTTAATCTCTGGGTCACTGATAAATATTTTAAACAAACCTTTTTTCCTCCATCCTAAAACCAGAACTTTGGCACAGCTGCTGCACTGACCCACAACGGAGTGTGAATCTATATTGAGGTTTCAAAGCCATAATGTTACAGTCTCAGAAGTTCAGCTCTGTACATATCAGAGTTTCATTGTTCTTCGAGAATCACGCAGTGGAGCAGTGGTCAGCAGTCTTACCACAAGGTGAGGAAATCTCCGGTTTAAGTTCAGGATTAGGGCCTTTTTCTGCGTGGGATTTACATGTTTCACTGGATATCCCCATTTCTGCCAACAGTTTGCATAACTGTGCGTGTGCGTGTGTCCTGGGATGGACTGGTGACTTGTGCAGGGTGTCCAGGTGTCCCTTCCTTTTGCATACGTGGTGAAATGTGGTCAACATCAGCAGCCTGCAGCTCTTAATTTGACAAGACAGTATGTTTGATTTGCCGTCACAATTAAAGTATTGAAAATAATAAAGAGACTGAGTAACAGCTAAATAATAATAGATAAAGATGAACAAACAAAACAAATTCGACAATCTACTAGAGTACTTTATTCAAATGAAAGGAAGTTGATGAACGGGATTTTTGTGTATATTTTTTAAAAAGGCACACAATTCTACAAATTGTCAGCTTTCTTTCTCTGGTGACATGACTGATGCAGTGTGCACAGCATTTCTGTCAGTTTCATCAGCCAAGTTGTCACAAAAAGCTGTTTTGCAATATTAATCAGCCCCGCAGGTTTTTTTTTCTTCACTCTACACTCGACACTTCAGGAAGATCGATAAGAAAAACAGCAGTATCATCATAATCATTGATTGATCTGCTATGCTGGGTGTTGGAGCCATTCCCTAAAACATTCATTCTCCAACTATGGGCAGGAGCAGAGGACACACAGGACAGGTTGCAAGTCCTTCACAGGGCAAACACAGAAACAGAGAATCTCTCACACACACACACACTCAACCAATTTAGATTCAACAATTAGCGATTTTTATGTTTTTCACTTTGGGAGGAAACTGGAGCACCCGGAGGAAACACATGCATAGAGAGAACATGCAAACTCCACACAGAAAGGCTCGACAGGTATTTGAAGAGATGACCTTATAATGTTATTATTTTTATTATCATTATTTATTTTTTTCATTTTTCCATTCTGACTGACAGAATGGTAACATCACTGTTTCCTTTGTGACTGGTGGGCGGAGCTTACCTCTACTTGCTTCTGATTGTTTACAAAGTGTTCATCAAAGTTCAGATGAGGCTTAAAAACCAGGAGACTCCTGCTTAAATCGGGGGTGTTGGCAGGTTTGCAGTAACCTGTCAATGCACTGGTGGTTAGTAGGACCCAGTTTATGCATGAATTTAATGGATCATGCACTTTCACTACATTGATCATCGTCCCCTTTTGGTTTTTCTTCTCCTGCTAATCAAACGGTGTATAATTTTTTCTGCTCGGATGAAATTATGATTCTGATGGAATCAGTACCCACAACCCTGTGCCTCACCATGTATGTTGTTAATTACAGTTCAGAGGCATACTATGTAGTTTTGTTTTGCATTTGTTGGTGCACTAGGAAGTTGTTTGCCAGTTGAATTAATTAAGTTCCAAAGAGCAGTGTATTGTGAGATGACTTCCTGATATGCTTTGAGTTTCCATGACAGCACTTTTGAAAAAATGAAAAGAAAAAAAAGGAAGTGTGGTCCTTTGGCTTTGGACCAGCTTCCATACAGTTCTTTGTAATAGCTTTTCACAATGCATTAGCATGTAGAATTGTGGCTCTTGCTGGGTTCAAACCACTGACTCGTGAGTCTGCAGACTTTTAATGTGGGTGAGTTACCACTTGGCTACCCCCATGGGGGCAGTTGGAAAGGGAAAATGGTTGAATTTAAAGCATATGTCCCAACATATTAAAGAGGTTTAGGGGGGGGGGGGGTATTGCTGAAATATGCATGAATGGTTCAGGAAACAACTCCTTGCGTCTTTTTAATGGGGAAATGACACTATAGCATTATACAAAGCTCAAAAAAGTGGATTTTGCATAATACCACCCCTTTAAAAGGTTTTCTCACTAATACTTGGTGTCCCTGTTTATTTGCACCCCACTCATTTGTTCACCTCTGCACGTGTTTGCTGAAGTGTAATCCTGAAGTGATGATGTGGTGACACTTCCACACCAACAGATGGTGATGAAAAATGAGTTTCATGAAACTAATGTGACTTTGTTTAGTTTTTAAATGTTCCTCATTTTACACTGCCAGGATGAAAATGAAAAAACTTTGAGGATGGGCTGTTTTTTCTTGCTTTTTTAAAATTTTACGAGTGGCAAAACCATTGCATCATGGAGCTCATTGCACTTGTGCATCTTGTGGCACAACTTCTGTAAGTCAGTCAACAGCGATTGATTGATTTGAGGAGTGCTGACTTGGAGAATATTCTTGAGAGTAAAATTTGGGATAAGCCACGCCCATCTGCCAAAAAGGAAACACTGAGTGATGAATCGTTTTTGTCATTCAGAACATAAAAACGATCAAACAAGTTGAAAGTCTTGTATTTATTAATATTAAATATTAATGTATTAGTTTTTTTTAATTGTAACTCATTTGATATTTTAACATTTTATTTTATTTATCATTTTCTGTGTGGAGCAATGCTGTAAATGATTTTCCATTTTCGATTAATTAAGTATTTTCTATTGGATATTGTTCCGTTTTGTTTGATTCAAGTAAAAACAAAAGTCACTTTTAAACATGGCACGCTAAATTTAATTCTTGGTGATAAATAGTGATAAGCGTTGAGGCCAGTACAAAAATTCCAACCAAAGAAAAACTCATAGAAAAGATAAATGAACATTTCATTTGCAAAAACAAAAAAGAGCTTGAAGTATTCACATTACATCTAATCTAAACCTAAAGATAAATGGACATTTCATTTTAAAAAAACAAATATTGCATGAAATGTTCATATTAAAAGTAATCTAACCTTTACAATCACTGAAATCAAATGACAAAAATCAGTATGAAAGGAAGACCTCTATTTTTTTACGAATGAAAACTTCCCCAATGTATTCCACCGCAAAAACAAAGTTGAAAAAATCAAATACAAACCTGCTGATGTTGATCACTCACGTGAAGATGCTACGTCACTTCTATGACGCGCTCACTGCTGACCTCTCGCGAGACTGAGCCCAGTTTCCAGCCAGCACGGTGTGGTGTGTGTGCGCGATACAGAGACGAGGAAAGATGGCGACGCAGGAGAGCGAAGCAACTAAAGCCACCGTGAGCAACGGCGAGGTAAAATGAATGACACCTTTACTTCTCTCTTTAGTTCCCCACGTCCCGCCGAAGCGGTCCGGTCGGTCTACCGGGGAACGGCGCGAGTGACCCAGCGGTCGGTAGCGTGTTAGCCCCCGTTACATGAGCCCCAGTGACGTTGTCAGTGCCGGCTGGTTTTAAAACGACCCCCTCCTGCCGTTCACGGTGTGTCTAGAAATCCCCCCCCACACACACAGTTAGCCTGGCGGAGGCACGGATCGCGCCACTGAAACCTCCCCCGCGAGCGGCCGGTACCGCAAACCCGGGCCGGTTGGTGAAGTTGACTCCAAGTTGTGTCGGTGTGAGCCAGCTGTCTGCTGCAGTGTGTCAGAGAGCCATGGCGAGGCCTGAACCTGAACCAGGCCAACCTCGGGCAGCTCACACACGTTTCCTACCTGCTGGAAACTCTCGGGTCCTCCCTTTGACATTCCAGGAAGAACTTTTAACCTCGCGGCAGCGACCGGTTTCCACGAACCTCTTGGCTCGACGGACCAGACTAATGAGATCTAGCTGTACTGTACATGTTAACTTTACACAATGTGCTGCTAACTGTGAGACAAACTAGCAATTATTTTCCAGTGTGACCAACTCTCCTCACGAGGTCATCGTGATTCATCACTCCACAAACCCAATCAGAGAAGGATACACTCTCACACACCAGTATTTATGCAATAATGTTCAGAAATCTCAGTGAATAATTTGATTCAGAAGAAATTTTTACTTGATATATTTTGTCTTATCCGTTCAGTCTAAATTAATTGTGTATGTAATTTCTTGTAGAATCAGAATTCGTTATTTCAGCATACTTGAACGAAAATTAAGTTAAAGAAATACACATTTCATTGGAGTTGTACCAGTTCTACCATCAGTAAAGCAAGTGAGTTTATAAACCCAATAGCAACAATGTTATTTACTATTTGAAAGCATTTTGAGATGCCTCAGATTCCTTGATTCAAACCTTCCAGTTGATAAATATGCACCTCATTGTTCTTTCTATGTTCAATAATGTGTTATGTCATTTTGTTGTTTATTTAGTGTTTTCTTTGGTCCTTCCTCTGTCTTGTTCTTATAAATGGATCTACATTCAACTGCTCACTATACAATTAAGCAGCCTGCCAATGGCTTCCAAGTGTAGGTTAGTCTGGGGCTGCAAGTAAGTTTCCTCCTCTTTCATCCTATTGTTTACTCCTTCCTAACCCAGATGGGGGTGAAAAACATTGACAAGCCTAAAATTCAGCCTTGCCTAGTGTTTGTTCAAAGCAACAGTCCAAGATCAAGAACCCTTCAATTTTACTTTCATGAAGTACTGAAGGAAACAGCATATTCACACACAGTTACAGACCCAGAGATAAAGTTGTCAGAATATTGTGGGATCCATTTTTTTTTCAATCAGCTGTTTTGAAGTTTAAAAAAAATTGTAGCCCATACAGCCTGATAAGTACTCTGTTTACAGTTCCAATGTTTCTGCTTGAATTTAGTCTGTAACAATATTGATGTGTGTTGAAGGCAAGCATTTCCTTTGCGCTATGATTGAGTTTTCATGCAAATGTCTGCTGTGGCAGAAACTATGGAGAAGGTACAACATCCACCAGGTTTTTCTTTTTGTAATAAAATGTTTCCGTCAGGATTTTAGCGGGAGCACTTTACTGGTACAAAACCGAAAGTGGTGATTGTCCAGAAAGAGGCTAATAGCAGGTGTTCTGCTTTCCATGGTGATTTGATAATTGTATCTCTGACAATACAGACCTTGGACAACACAAACCAGATTGATTTGGTCTGCGTTTCTTGTCTTCACAAATGTGGAATGACAAGTATGTGTAGTTGGTTACAGGCTGACGGTAGTGTTATTCACTGTGTGCTTTAATGCTGCATTGCTTTGATTGCCTGCAACAGAATCTGTCCTCATATCTGACAAACATTACCAGAGAACTCTGAACTGTTCCCAACACTGCACACCATGATGATCCAGTGTGAAGTATTCACTTTGAACACTGGATAAGTGTTTAATTATTAATCCTTGTTAAGTGTGTGTAAATTGTAGATTATTGTCTTAAGCTGGAGGAGATGACCCAGTTTTGTTTGTTGACAATATAAGTTATCTGTTCTGATTGCAACACCTCGGGAAGTTAAAGATCCGTGTCTCCGATTATGACATTGCTCCTATTTTAATACAGCAGGACAGGGCAGTGAGGGTGAATAGCCCCATTTTTGTCCCACTTCATGACCTTGAAATGCTCCATTTATGATGCTGCTCGGCCAGTGTTTTCTCTAAATTCTTTACTTTTCAGGGTTTGCTGATTTCCAGGATCTGCCGACAATAGCTGGGTTAAACAGAAAAACTCAAGAGGTGTTTGTTTCTAGAGGCCAACCACTGACCTCTCTTGTGCTGGTGACAACAGGGGAGATTAGATGTTTAGATAGTGAATGAGTCTCATGACTTGGCATGTGCTTCTCTATTGTGTTACTTGAATAGAATGTGGCCTTGCTGGAGGGCTGGGTGGTGATACAGACACACTAGCTTCGGAAGTTGAAGATTACAATTTGCATTTGCAACTAATGACAGATTTTACCAGCAGATTTGGTCAGCACCGTTTAAAATTGTTAATGACACTCGATCTTAGAGTGATCTGAGATATCTGGGGAGCTTAAATGCTAATCAGTGTTGTAGTACCACTTCGTACCACAAGATGGCAGGCAGTCTCTCCACTCATATAAATGCAGGTCATTAGATTGTCGTAGCTCTCAGCAACCGCTAACATCAAACGGCTTAAACTCTGGGGTACGATGAGTGTTACCAGCCAGTGGCATGCCTCAAACATTACTTGTGGTTTTTTCAAAGATCAGCTTCAGTTCTCATGTCAGGAAGTCAAAGTGTTTTATTAAATGGCAGCCAGTCAGTTTTGACATGTTCACTAATGTTGGTACGATTACATCAAATCATGCCTTAGCTCGAGTGTTTAGTTTGTGCTTGTCATTCTTTAGACATTTCTTAAAATAATGTTTTCATGATATATGATTCTGTTGCTCTGTGTTTTTTTTTTTTTTTTTTTTTTCATCCCATCCAATGTGAAAGCTTCCTCATTCCTCATCTCAGTATCGGTACATTTAGCACTTTTGAGCAAATAGTATTTGTAAATTGAACACCCCTGAGCTGTCCTGTTGCTGTCAGTCCTATTAGCAGTGTGAATAGGCACGTCATTGTATTGTGAACAGAGAGAATACTCAATGTGATTACTTATTGACAGAAGTTGTTTTGAAAGTGCTTAGAACACAAAGGTTATTGAAT
The DNA here is from genome assembly GCF_902148845.1 of Salarias fasciatus. Classification (NCBI taxonomy): domain Eukaryota; kingdom Metazoa; phylum Chordata; class Actinopteri; order Blenniiformes; family Blenniidae; genus Salarias; species Salarias fasciatus. The sequence goes on along the minus strand of NC_043758.1, from coordinate 12,446,282 downwards.
AGTAGATTTTGTGAGCTCTTTTGATCAGTTATGGAAGAACTGTCTTTTTGTTTCTTTAATTGTACCTTTTTGATGATTAAAAATGCCTTTTTACAGTCATTGTCTTGATGGAATAGTGAAGATTAATCATCCCATCACCAGCTTGTTTGAAGAAACATTGTGGATAAAATGAGGAGCTCTCTCTTGCTGATAGTTCAGCTGTTTGTTTCACATTAACACGCATTAATTATCAATCCAACAACTGCATCATCATTATAACTTTCTGTGGAAACACTAACCTCGTGCTGTCTTTGTGTGTTTGCTTGTAGGTGAACAGCAATGGGACTGCTGCAACGACAGATGGCCAGGCTGTGCAGACAGCTGGAAACGCACAAGACGCTCAGCAGCAGCAGCAGCAGCAGCAACAACAAGCACCTAATGCATGGCAGGTCATCAAAGGAGTGCTCTTCAGGTGGGAGCCTTTGTCTTTGTTTTGTTGTTGTGGCAATCCCAAAAATAATTTTACTCTGTTATTTTTGAGTCCCATGATGAGCAGAAAATCCAGTGGCATATTGTTATGATGGTCCAAAGCGAAGCTGCAGGCAGAAACAGTTTGCAGACATTCCCCTCACTTTAAGTTTATTCTCTCTTGACTGCGTCTGTTTTCAATTTTTTTTTCTATCTTTGAGAGCTTTGCACAGCAGGCAGATCATGTTAGTGCCTGGATTCTTCACCTGTAAAGCCACGCTGTTGTGGTGGTTGCCTCTTCTGGTCTAGTGCTTTCTTGCTGGATTTTGCAGCCCTTCTCCAAGGACAGATGTTGTCTGAATGGCAATACAAGGTTTTTCTAAGACCTCTATATATAGTGCTGCTAAAAAAAAAAATAGGGCTCTAATGCAGCCCCACTCAGTTGGAGAGCTTTTGAATTGTGTGCCCACAACAAGACAGTGAGTTTCTTTCTCTCTTTAGTCAGCATCACACAGCTCTACGGTTCACATTCTGATTAATCCGACACTAGCACAGTTTCCCGTTTTGCCGCAGTTCATTTTAAATGAGCTTTGGCACAGAGAAGACAGTTTAATTTTGAGATTGTGTCTTTACCAGCCTCTTTCTGGCCCCGTTCCAACTTATTTCGGAGGCATTTCTGCAGCCAAATTTGATATTAAATGACTTTTTCATGAAATCAGAAATTGCCTTAATTTTAAACACATGTTTTGGTTATGTTTTCAATCGAATATTACTTTGTGAAACATTAAAACCTGGTTTCATTCATTCTGTTTTCCCAGTGCTGTGGAGTTTGGTCTGCTGTATTCAGTCAGTCCAGACTCCACAGACAATTTGGCTCTTGAAGATAACATGAGCATCAGTCCTGAAAGTTGATGTAAGTGGATTTAAACACCAGTATTTTTCCAGTTTCCTCCCTGTCATAGTTTATAAAGCTGTGCGCCTACTGTATGGAGTCCAGGAGCATTAAGTGATTCTGGTGGATTTCAGCTCCTATCTGTTACTGATTACGGATTAATTTTTTGAGTGCTGTCTTACTTTCTGGCAAGAATGTGCCGCTCCTCAGAAACAAGTATTATTTTGCACAAGGTTCTCCTGTAAAGAGTGTTTGAAGCTGGAGCCGTGCAGTCTTTTTTTTTTTTTTTCTGGCACTTTGTTTGAAGAACAGCCTTCGGTTGGTTTCTCTTGCCTCAGGCGCGCTACTGCTTTGCCAACGAGTCTTCAGTCACTCGAGTCAGAGAACAGGACCATGTAATAAATTAAAACCATCATGCACCATTAACTATTTAAAATCTTAGTCTAAGTCTGCTGCCGATTTTGTTCTTTATCACGTTTTAGTATCATAATAAGAAGCCTTTGTGCTGCATTTCATCCATGCTGAATCAGTTCTCTCAAATCAACTTCTCATTACTCTAGTTCAGTCTTTTCCAACTATTTCCTCCCCTAGAGACTTTTTATTTTGCCCCTAAGAAAGTCTGTACACCCCCTCTTAGAGCTCCTATTGGCCAGAACATGACAGTGAAGGAGAACTTTCACCAAAGTTACATTCAGCTATGCTCTGGATTTCAGTTTAGTTCGACATGTGCAAATCTGATTTCACAGCCTCAGAGCAGGAAAAATGAAGAACAGAGGCGCTACACCTCCATTTAGGAACCGCGGCAGAGAGAGCAGAGCAGATGAAATCATTCATCGATGCGGTTGACGGGACAAAGTGAGCTTTGAATAGGAGCAGAATGAGTCACGTTTGTCTCATTCAAAATATTCCTTTTACGAGATCAGTTATAAAATGGTATAAAATAACATCCAGAGAATGTGTCAGATTTTTGAGAGAATTGTCTCGATTCTGCATGACACAAAGGAATTTTACGAGTCAATCCTTTATAAAATAGTATGAGTGTTTAACCTTTACAGCTTAAGTGTACTTTAAAAAGTCAAGAGAATGAAGGAAGGTTAAAGGTGAAGTATAATGTAACTTTTTTGAAGATTTTGTGTGGTACAATTTTCTTTTTGAGACGACTGCTGAATGAAGTGAGAAATGTGTAGACTGAAACTCTGGATGTGTTGGTCTTGAATGGGCTGAATCCGATCTGATCGTCCTTTTTGAAGTTCAGCTCTATTGGAGCAGCTCAATATGTCTGTTTTTAACACAACGAGTGTGACTCTTCACAAAAACGGTAACCTGGTGCCTCTCTGACTCCGATTGCTCTTCCTCCTCCAGAATCTTTATAATCTGGGCGATCAGCAGCTGGTTCCGCCGAGGGCCGTCCACCCCTGACCCCAACACGCCAGCCGGCGCTCCCCGGGTGCCCAGCAGGAACCTCTTCACCAAAGACACACTCATGGTATCACACCTGTCCTCTCTGACATGGTTCAGGAGCCCACCCAGACCCCCGCCCCCCATTAAAATAACTAACTCTGTTTCTCCTGATGCCGTAAAGTCATAAACACCTTTTATTTTCTCACCGTGCCTGCAGGATCTCTACGTGTACGTGTCCCAGGAGGAGGTGTTCTCCGACTTCAACAACACAGACGCCCTGTTCTGGTTCCACAGAGACCTCGTCTATGGAGACTGGACCACGGGGGAGGATGGTGATGGATGCTATCAGCATTATAAGGAGATGGACATCCCAGAGGTGAGAATTACTGCAGAATTAAAGGGAGGTGTTACAGACAGGAGCTGGAGGTCTAAAAAAGGAACAGGAGTTTTGTAATAGATAAGAAGAGCAGGATCCACACGGCAGTTCTGAAGTTCATGGTTTTGTGACATTTATTGATTTGTTTTATTTCAGAAAGTACAGCAGAATGGCTCTCTCTACATACATGTCTACTTCACCAAAAGTGGGTTTCACCCAGACCCTAAACGCAAGGGACAGTACCGCAGACTGGCCACAGTTCACGCTACAAGAAGTGAGTAAATGTGTAACACACACACACACACACACACACACACACACACACACACACACACACACACACACACACACACACACACACACTTAAAATAATGAAGGGGCAGTGTCTGATTTCTGTGTTTTGATTCTTACAGTGCTGAATAAATTCAAGAGAAGAAAGTTTCTAAAGACCAAGAATCTGCTCACAGGAGAGACAGAAGCAGATCCTGAGATGATCAAGGTAAATATGTTTTCAATGGCTCACAATGTGTATTTTATCAAGTAAACCGAAGACATAAGCTTAAACATAAAGTGAGACAGATTTATCCACTGATGATACAGTGGAAGAACTTAAACCCGTCCTGATACACTGTTTCCTCGTAGCGGGCAGAGAGTCACGGTCCAGTGGAGATCATCTCACACTGGCACCCCAACCTCACCATCAACATGGTGGATGATCACACAGCCTGGGTCAAGGGCTCAGTTCCTCCTCCTCTCGACCAGCGTAAGTCCCTGTAAATGTTTGTTTGTAAAGATCTCAGGCACAACCGAGCGTAAAACCCCCCCGTTAATGTTTACATGGTAAAGCGACACTGACTGTTTGTTCTTCCACTCTGTCCAATATTAGACGTGAAGTTTGATGCTGTGAGTGGAGATTACTATCCTATCGTGTACTTCAACGACTACTGGAACCTTCAGAAGGACTACTATCCAATCAACGAGACCTTGACCAAGCTCCCGCTGCGTCTCGCCTACTGCCCGCTGTCGCTGTGGCGCTGGCAGCTTTACGCCGCCCAGAACGCCCGCTCGCCGTGGAACTTCCTTCCCGAGGACACTTACGAGCAGTCGGACGAAGACCAGGACTCTGTCAAGGTAAGGGTCGAAGGTCAGGAAGATCGTCAGAAAGGGCCACACGTTCAGGCCCATTTACAAATCCATTTCTTATTTTGACTCAGGAGATGAGAGGAGGAAAAACAGATTGTCAGTGTGAGAAGAAACAAACAACAGAATCCTGAGATCTAGTTTAAGTTTGACTTGCAGTCAGGAGTTCTATACGCTCTGCGTGAAAGTACACAGACAACTGAAAAACACGTCAGTGGGGTTTATTTTAACCCTTTAAGCTCAGACCGGCCCGCCGGCGGGCCGGTCAACTTCTCCCGATCATTTATTAATTATTTTGCATATTCCACAGACGTACTATGTACCGTTAGAAAGCTGATATTCTCATGAATCCGCTGGTATAAACCACTTTCAGATGTGATTACCACAGCGGGTAATATAAACACATTTGTCCAACATACAGCAAATTAAGTAAACAGCGCAACTCACCTTTGGAGGCTCATAACTGATCACAGACGATCCATAATCCAGATAATCCAGCAAAAACTGCCACAGTACAAGCGTATGCATCCAGGCAAAGCTAGAAAGTATAGCCTTTTGTCCAAAACATGTCTTGAAATAAGCAAATAATCCAGAATTAGACGCGCCACCGCGCGCGCACGCGGCGCGTCTCTCCGCGTGCGCGTCCGATAATAATCCATTTTTTATCAGATAAAAACATCCAGACGTCTCTCCCTCGTGCTGAGGATATCCAATATGGCGACTGATCGGTTTCCGTTGCTTATTCGTCAAATTTCAACCAATCAAGTGACTCATCCCTCCCTCCGATGGCTAACCAGCCAACCGCTGCCGAAACTGATGGAGCCACGTCATCGGTCGTCATCACTCGTAATCAACGTATTCTGAGCCAATCACATCGGTAGAAACGTTTGACTGACAGGGCTGGTAGCCAATGAGCTTGCTGAATGGCTGGCTGGCCCGCGAGCGGGGTTTTGTGACTTCTCAGATATCTGCTGAGGGATGCACCTGCTGTCTGTCCCTGCTCCTCTCAGTCTGAGGGCCTTATCCCACACTGAAGCCTGTCTGAAGTGATTTTTTGAGTACTTTATGAGTTTTTGGAGTGAAAATAATGTAAAAATGGGCCAAAAACCAACATATACCATTGTACAGAGGGCATCCAGGGGGTATACAGAGGATGTCCAAAATTGACCCCGCCGGGGCATAGCAGTACAAATACATGTGTGAAACACTCATTTCTTGTAGTACTGCTCTGAAATTTTGACCTGAACTATGTAAGACCCCAGGCTTTAGCACAATTGTGTTTTCAAGCTCGCACAGTGCTTCCAGACTTATTTCCAGGTGTTTTAAGAGGGAAAAAATTCAGGCGAGAATGAAATTCATCCTAATTCAGTGTGCTGCAACATAAATAAATCTGTGGCAGTAGCACCTAGAGTAATTCTGACTGCACTGGGTGAAAATACAGGTTGTCAGCTTTCAAATGAGACCCCAACCATGCATGTACTCCAAACAGTTCAAGAACAGCATTCAGTTTACTTTGGGTACGTCTTTAGTTGAACTTTTAGGCGAAAATGGCCCCGAGCTTAAAGGGTTAAAGAAGCAGGTTACATGTCAGACTTCAGAGGAGTTCATATTTCAGAGACGATGTTTTTCCTGGGAACCTCCTGAGACGGTGCTTCTGAAACCTGCTATCAGTGCCGCGCTGCACTTGTTCGTGGTCAGAGAGACAGCGGCCGGTTGACTGGAAAAGGGAGGGAGGTTTAGCAGGAGATACTGAGACACGCTTGATATTGAAACAATTCTTCCCATTAGTCAGTTTATTAAATCTTGTAGAATTGATCTTATTCAAAAAGGTGCTTTCACAGTGCTTTCAAAATATAAGTATAACTTAGAATTTAGAATTGATTTTAAACTGTTGTTTCATTGCTCAGGCTCATGTGTTTATGTAAAGCTTTCTAGTTGCTGTTTGGAATCTTCTGTTCAGAAACTCATCACTCAAAGACCGTTTCCCTTTGTTTAAATTTCTCTTAGGAACTCAGTTTTGTAGTTTGATTTCTCTGATTGAAGGTTGCAGCTCTGAAAAAGGTCCAAGGTGCAGTCGAATGCCGCTTGCTTGCTTCCCAAGTCTGGTAAAGTTTCTGAGTTTTCAACTGTCTTCATGCAGGTGGCCCTCCTGGAAACAAACCCCTACCTGCTGGGACTCACCATTGTTGTTTCAATTGTGCACAGCATCTTTGAGTTCCTTGCCTTCAAGAATGGTAAGAAAGCAGCTCTCTCATTCCAAAAAAATCATTCAAAAAAAAGAAAAACATTGTGTTGAAAGTGTGTGTGGACCCACGGCGCTCATTCCATGTTCTCCTCAGACATTCAGTTTTGGAACAGCAGACAGTCTCTGGAAGGGCTGTCCGTGCGCTCCATCATATTTGGAGTGTTTCAGTCTCTGGTGGTCCTGCTCTACATCCTGGACAATGAAACCAACTTCGTGGTGCAGGTCAGCGTCTTCATCGGTCTTCTCATCGACCTGTGGAAAATCACCAAGGTCATGGATGTCAGAGTGAGTGGAAACTATTTTTCTGTTATTTCGACTATTCTGTTTCTTTTGTGGTTGTATTTCTCTACTTATGTGCTCTTCACCAAACTCAACAAGCCGCATGTTGTTGCCTTTATCCAGTTGGACAGAGAGAACAAAATCGCAGGCGTCGTTCCGAGATTGGTCTTCACAGACAAGTCCACATACGTCGAGTCTTCGACCAAAATCTACGACGACGTAAGTCAGTCCAGCGCTCGGCCGGAGCGCCAGCGAATCCCCCTCATTGAGTTTACCGTGTGTTGCATTGTGGATGAAATCTGTCCAGACAGACCTCCGTCTCTCTGCCGGCCTGAATAATCACAAGCTAACATGATTCCTCCTCTCCTGTGAACAGATGGCCTTCAAGTACCTGTCGTGGCTGCTCTACCCCCTGTTCGGCTGCTATGCCGTCTACAGCTTATTGTACGTAGAGCACAAAGGCTGGTACTCATGGGTACTCAGCATGCTCTATGGCTTCTTGTTAACCTTTGGTGAGTCTGAAACACTGTTCTGGCACTGTACTGTGTTTTCTGTGTGTGTATGGTGTTAAGAAGCATTTACATGGATGAAATTACATTTGCTGAAACAGTTTAGACTTGAGAAGGTGTAAGTGATCGGAGGTTTTCAAGATGTGGAAGAATTATCCAACCTCACAAAGCTTGAAGCACACTGAGTCCTTCTCACCTCTCCAGAAAATCAAATCAAAAGTCATAATTTGCTCTTCTCCAGTCAGTGTGTAACCTTCTCTCTGGGACAGATTTTCTGTTTCCCTTACTGAGTGAGTGAGTTTGCTCTGTTGACACAGCGTGTCCGCTGGATTTTCTGTCTGTTTGTGTAGATCCATCCTGAAGCCCAGATAAAAAGTCCTGAATTATTTTAGTCTCTCTTGATTGCTCGGTCTCTGAGCGGTTGCCATACAGCTCATGTTTTCATGCTTGCATCATGGTTACCTACCCAGTCCCCAGCTGCCTTTCCTAATGTGCTGCTATATGTTAATAGAGCTCATGCTGGCACACTCACTCACAGTTATGTTGCCTTTTGGCCAAAATACGGCGAAGACATGTCATGTTTCACTAACCAGCCTCTTCGCATTCCTGTCTTGGTGTTTAGGTTTCATCACAATGACGCCGCAGCTATTCATCAACTACAAAATGAAATCTGTTGCCCACCTCCCGTGGAGGATGCTCACCTACAAGGCCCTCAATACTTTCATTGACGACCTGTTTGCCTTCGTCATCAAGATGCCCATGATGTACAGGATAGGATGCCTCAGAGATGGTACGTCCTGCCCGCCGACACACTGACATTTGGTGGCTTTTGTGATGAATGCAGCAGATGAGTGAAAGCTTTGAGTAATTACTCATATAAATGACACTTTGCTTCAGCCTAATGCAGAAGTCCAGCTGTTGTGACCACTGACAGTCAGTGTTTGTCACTTCAGTCTTCTAGCGCCACCTAGTGCCAAACCAACAGATTTCACTGATAACTCATGCAGCACAGCTTGGGCTCATTTCATTTATGTTTAAGTCCCAGTGTTTCTCATAATGTCAGCTTCACAGGTCGAAATTCAAAATGTACCAGAACCCTAACCCGTGCGTCCCCTCCTCCAGACGTGGTGTTCTTCATCTACCTGTACCAGCGCTGGATCTACCGAGTGGATCCCAACCGGGTCAATGAGTTTGGGACCAGCGGGGTGGACCACGCTCAGAACAACACGGCAGACGCCGCTCCTGCAGCCGACGCCGCCTCCACCTCCGCCGCCATCACAGACAAACCAGAGGGGGAGAAGAAAAACGATTGAACGAGACCGCCCGCTTATCTTCCTCCCCGGACCCTCACCGCAGGGGTGACCAGGACTTGTGGAAATTAGGCAGGGAGGGGGGAGTCGTCGTTTAATAGCTGTTATGGACTCCGCAACTCACAACAACAAAAAGAAAAAAAATTTAAAAAAGCAGTTCAACTGTTCTGATTTCTGTGTGGACACAGAAAGTCGTAACCAGTGTAGACTTGGTAAATTCTCTCTTCTGTTCCCCGCCCGTCCCTGCCCTCTCGTTTTGCAGTTCAAGTGAAGTAAAACAAAACGTGATGTACTGTATTCTGTAAGATTTTTTTCAGAGGGTTACCATGTCTTGGAGTAGATGTTGGGATGGGAACAGATCTCAGTTCAACTACTTTTTTTTTTTTTTTTTTTGGTTTTTCATATAAACAGGGAAGGAAGAGGCCAAGCGCAACTTTTGATCTTTGTGTAGATTCCTTGTGAATTTTTTTCTTTTCATTCCATGTAAGCGTCGTGTTTGGGGTTCCCTGAAAACTGGAAAGACACTGAGCCACACTGGAGGTGGTAGACGGGCCGGTGGCGACTGGAAGTGAGGGAGGTGACCCTGCAGGATGCTACTACCTACAAGACGATGACTACTACCCTCAATTTTAAACAAATGGTTAATGTTCTAAACTCGAACAAAAAAAAAAAAAATTTAAAAAATAACAGCCTTGTTGGTATTAATATAAATATATTAATATTGTCAATGATTTAAGTTTTGTTTTTCAGTCACTGAAGCATTCTTTTGTATGTCCTTGAGCTGTACAGATTCATGTTAATAATACCGATGTCAAAACTGTCTAGCAGTAGTTCATTTGCAAGTTTGATTTTTATGTCCGATTTCCGACATGTTTCACCGTCACGCTCCAAAGCAGATCATACGGGCGGAGGCAGCGGAGACGCTCGGGTGTGTGCTGAGAGGCACCACGTCTCCCATTTCATTTGAGTTCTGTAAAACATGTTTCTAAGAGTTACATGTTGGTACATATTCAATTTTTTGAGCATTCATGTTTATAGTAAAACTAAGTGTGATTGAAAAGTGTCTATGCAAAGCCTACATTTCATTCTATTTTCACACACAATGTTGATCATAAATTAGTTTCTTACTTTTTTTTGTTGTCTCACAAAATACAGTGTAAATGAGTATCTAAATTCCACATTATTGAACTCGTTTATTCCTAATTTACACCCTGTTTTTAATCTCTGGTTCACATCTGGCTTCTGTTTCAAACAAACCCAAAGTGAGAACTCAATATTTACAAAGAAATGAACATAAGACCCCACAAAGAGTCTAAACTTAAAACAACAACATTCAGGGATTCAAAGGTGGTTTCTGACTGGAGGTGTGGCCCAGAGAAATGATGTGAGATGCCACTGATTTCCACAACCTGATATCTAAATGATTGCTGATATCGCCCTAATCCTAACACTTTTTCCGAAGTTACAAACTTATGTGGTGAAAGGAAAATGGTCAGAGAGAAAAAAAAAAACATGAAGCCAACTAGCAGAAAATAGGACTTATGGGTAAATCTGTTTAAAACAGGAACTGCAGCCTATTTACTCATGCCATAGAAATAGAATTATTCAATAACAGGCACACTGTGTCAACATCTGTTCTTGCGTTATGAATCTGATTCTAAATATAAGCAGAGGAATGCACTCATGGAAAAGAAAGTCAGTGTTTGAATGAACTTGTGTTTACTGAAGTGTGACTGGGGCACAGAAGCCTGAGTCCGCGTTTATTGATTGAGCTTACTCTGATAGCACTCTGGTCAGGTTATAAGGTATGTTGTGAATATGCTGTGGATATTTTCCCATTTAAATTAAGTTTTTATTAAATGCAAGAAAAGCTTGGCCCATTAAGCGTCTGTAGAAATAGATACACTCTATCCTAGATGGGTCTCAATCATATGCTTTATTTAGCGTTTGTCTCATGTGAGTAAATTGTGAGCCGCCTTCAGGATCTCAGATTGTTCTGTAATTCAGCTACAGTGTAACAGGTAAGTAACAACAGTGTTTCCTTTAAAAGTAACCAAAGCACTGCGCTGATTGAACTTGTCATTGCAGAGTCGAAACAGGCCTCAAATGTGCTCAACTGCACCAGAGCAGCACATTTGATCACATTTTTTTAAGGTGACAACATTACAAAGTTCATCTGAAAGATGTCAGAAATCAGAAATGAGTAGCAGAATTTAAACATTTAATTAAAACACATGAGAACAGAATTTACATTTCTTTAACACCCCAATCTTGTTTTCTGTAACATTCCCAGCTGCAGCAATAATGAATTATCCCGGTTTATTCATTTTACCTGAGCCACCACTTCCCCTAAACGCCTCTACTTTCGCTTTCCGTTTCCTTTAAACGGGTTTACAGCGGTGCGGCCAGCAGGGGTCGCTGCTGCACTGCTCTTCACCTCAATCCGATGGCGCGGCATCTATGATGTAATGTTTACGGGTTCATGAACGTGCAGCGATGTTATTGGTGCAGAGATGTTTGTAAGACTGCTTGTTTAGAAGAAATCACGTGATGCAACCAGGAGAAACGTCAAACAGGCCCGCAGGTAGTGATGGATGTATCACTTTGACCTGCCATAGATTAAAAAAAAAAAAAAAAAAAAAAAGTGTTCATGTTGGGAACAGAGGCTGGAGTATCTGGAAAAATTTCACTGCGTTTTTTGAGGGTTTTTTTTTTTTTTTTTTTTTTCTTTTTACCTTAACTACAACTGCAGGGAGCAGCGGGGTCAGGGGTCATGTTCAGGGAGCCACCGTGGGATTCCAACCTGTGAACTCCTCATCGTAACCACTACACACACACTACAAGTGGAACGGGGCTGCAGGTCCGCAGAAGGGGGGGGGTTCCCATCTGGGCGGTGACGTCACGTGGAGGGGATTTCCACGCGGCGCAGCAGCCAATCAGATCGCAGCGGCTGCGGAAACGCAAACCTGCTGCATAGTGCGCGTGAGATCAGTTCACACAGTCCACACATGGCTCCGCGACCGAGCGACACCTCTCCTCGGGCTCAGCGTTGAACTCCGTCCCGTAAACTTCGGGCTTTTTACCGCGGAGAAGCAGGAACCCTCCCGGAACCGGAGCGGACCGGACCGACCTCCGGGACGGCCGCCGCCCGGCGGTTTGAACTTCTTTACGGACTCCTCACATGCGATGAAAGACATGGATATTTTTAATGGCAACTCCGGTAGGTTTCAGACCTCCGGGGTGTGTGTGAGTGTGTTTGCGAGAGCTGACATCATGCTCTGGCGTGTGATTTGTCATTGCAGAGGAGCCAACACCCATCTCCGGGACCCTGCCCCACTTCGCTCAGCCAAGCCCCTCAGACTTCCGTGAGTTCTGCTTGTTGTTGTTTTATTATCACTTCATGCTTGCTGACACAAACTCATACTTCCTCCTGAAAAAAAGGAAGTAGCCTATGATGAGTTCACAGCCTGCTTCTCCACCTGTCTGAGGTGAAAACTCAACTTTTGGCTTCAGATCGAGCTCACCAAGTCAGAACATCATTGAGGGGTTAATAGTTTTGTCTGATTCAAGCATCTTATTTATGATAGCATGTGACAAAAGGTTTTGTCTGCTACTGTTGCATTCAGATAATGTTTTAATATATTAATAATGACAAAAAGTGTAATAATAGCTTCAGTGAACTGTAATCATTCAAAATAAAAACACTATTCTTCACTATTCAAGTGCAAATCTTAATAGGAATAACAATAGAAATCTAAAAGAAGAAAAGGTGTAACTTTATATACAACATAAATCTAAAATATAACAGCAGCAATAATGGATGCAAACATGTAAAAGTATGTTTTAGTGCAACAGAATGAGTACTTTATAAAGTGTCCATGGTTCCTTATGAGGGTTATAAAGTGGCAATGATTGTCTGACACTAATATGACAATATGTCTGGCACTTGTTGATCAAAGGAAGTAAACAAAAGTCGTTACATAGAGGAACATGTGAAATATATGGACACAGGAAACTTTTTCTGTGGTGGTAACCACATAAATACTCTTGGAGTTCATCTTCTAATCATTAAGCTTAAAAACAAGATGTGTATGTGACACTTCAGGTGTATGTGTCTTTCCTAATGGAAGAGCATTGATTGTACAATATTACAGTGTGGAGATTTGAATGATAAATCAATTTTTCATTCAGACTGGGATCCAACTTGTTTTTCATCAGTGTTTGTTTTTCATTTTCCAGATCTGATTTGTGAAATTATTGCTGAAGATAATCAGCACTTCGGCGCCTCCCTCCCCGGGCCTCCTCTTCCCCCTGCGGACCTCCTCTGCCACGCGCCGCTCACACAAAACCACAGGAGCCTCCGACAGAGTTCCCCGTCCACCTCCAAACCCGTGCTGGTGGCCCGAGGCACCGCCTGTGAGGTGAGGATGCGTTCGGGGTGTGGTGTTTTCACACTGTGGTGCTTCTGCCTCACTGGAGTCATTTGAGTTGTTTTGGTTTTCTCCTCGTCTGGTTTCAATCCCCCTCTTATGACAGTTGGCAGGAAGCGGCGGTGAGTTTGAACGATAGCATGAGAGAGGTCATTTTAGATCAAATAGAAAAATGACCAAGAATCACAGATTTCTGATGACTTTAGAAGCGCCCAATTGTATGGATGACTATTATTACTATTACTAAGGTGTGTGCGTCTGGTTTGAATTAACGATGATGCCGCCACAGAAAAACTACTGATTTGGACTTAATGTGATGCTTTTAAAGGCCTTTAATAAGCCTCATGAAACCTGTTATTATAATTATTATATAACATAAATATACCAAGAATATTTGATGAAAACATTGTAAAATATGCTGCTTCTTTCTTTATCTGACAGATTCAGCCACTGAAGCTTTGATGTATAAACAACAGTTGATGAATTATCAGGAAAAATATGATTAAGCAGGATGAGGTGCTTTGGATTTCAGCAGTTTTCCAACCTAACAGAGAGTCTGTGTCAATGTAAAACTCAACGAAATAGCAAAATTCAGCCTCAGATTACAAAGACTGAAAACAAGAAGCCAGAATGAGATGCAGGCGTGTGACTCGGTGCATCGGCTTGACCCCGTAACGCTGTTGAGAGTGTGTGCAGCTTCCTCACTGTGGGAGAGTCAAACACACACGTGCTGGTAGGCTGAGGTGCGGATGAGCGCTCGTGCAGCGGGCTCCTGTTGTGCAGCCCGGCTGGCTCGGCTCTTACCAGAAAGCACGTGGTTTACAGTCAGCAGGCAGAGGAGGACCGCTGTAATGTGAGAGGCGGGCGTTCGGACAGGTAGAAGAGACGGGCAGCGCTCAACAGGTTCAACCGCTTTGTAATGTAAATCATCTGCACAGGTGCTCTGGCTAAAATTAGAGTGTAAATACAGCTTGTTAAAGAGTTATGAGTGAGAAACCTACTGGAGTCAGACACACCTCCCTGGCATGCTCCTCTGTGGGAGGAGGCTGAGAATAAAGGAGGAGGAAGAGGAAGAGGAGGAGAGGAGCTGTAATTCGACCCGTGCTTTCAGTGTGCTGTCCTCTCTCTGTTTGCGAGCCAATCCCACCGGAGGTCAAAGGCTGCATTTTTCTCTCCGTATCGCTCCCGCAATTGGTGGATCGACATCAGGCCTGCCCATCTTCCTTTTTCCTGCCCGCCGGCTCGCTCTGCCAGGCTTTTGTTTAGTTTTTCAGGGCTTTTGAAGCTCGCAGGTATGCTCAGGCGAACACTCCAGCAGCCCACATAAACGCCTTGACAACAAACATCTGCAGCGCGGCGACATATTAGGAAACATGATCTCATGCTGAGGCATCAGCCAGAGCTCTGCAGCAACAGTCTGATCGGCTTTACAGGCCTCAAGGGAGTCTGCTTCTTCACCTCCTTGTTCCCTGCAGGGTTGAACCTTCACCACTTGTTGAATCAGTAAGTGTTAAACTTCGAGTGTCATGCTTCTTGTTTTCAGTTAGACCATTTCCGGACCCTGACTGGGCAGAAAAAGGGAGTGGAGGAGTGGAGATGAGTTGCGATGTAGACACAGAAAGTAAAAGAAACCCCGAGAGAGAGAGAGGTATTGAGCACATTAACTGTGAGGGGAAATGGAAAAGCTCAGCGGTCTGTGGTGTAACGGAAAAAAAGGATCAGATGTGAGGAGGAGTCAGAAAGCACATGGTCGACTATGAGCAGTGATAGAAAGCACATGTATGGAGGAAGAAAGATGCAGCGAGTCTCATCTGTTGTGTCACCTCAACTCTGCCTGGTGGCTGTCTGCTTCTCTGTCCTGCATTTAAAGTTAGTTTTTACTGTGAGCCGCTGTAGTTTGTGGAGTTTACAGAACGACTGAAGACACTTGAAATGATGAAGCCACTTATAAAACACAAACCGAAACATCTCTATCCGCCCCCGGATTTGCCCCTTTGGTTCTCCTGCTGACCCGGTTTGGTTCCTCCTGTTTGTGGACATTGCTGCCATTGTCAGTAACCTCTGTCAAAATGAGCTTCCTGTATGAGTCTGCGTTTCGGTTCATCTCGGTTCACAGCTGATCTCAGCCACTTTCACTTGTTCAAATAAAGACTTAATACTGCTATTACTACTAATAATAGAATAAATGCAGCAATTGGTGAGTGGAAAGAAGCTCTTTTAGCAGTGAAACTATATGGTAATGAAAGCACTTGATGATTAAAAATACTTGAATCTGAAGAACAGGGAAGTTTAGAACTTTTTTACATGCAGGTAAATGGATTCAGTAGGTGGTTTCCAAACTGGGCCAAAGTAAGCTGCAAATACTGGAATATCATTTTACTGGTAATTAACCAGCTGAACCCGTTAAACAGATCACAGATATGGATTGTCCTTAACTTCACATGCATGTTTTTGGACTGGACCGAGTTCCTGGAGGGAACCTGCACACGTACAGGAGAGAACATGCAAACATCACACAGAAAGGCCACAGCCAGTATTTGAACCGGGAGCTTCCCACTGTGAAGCCAGAGCGCTCACCACTGCACCGCCCATCACGAAATTTCATCTTTGTACAAAAAACCCCCCCCAAAAAACAGAGCAGTTCTTCTGAACATCCACAGACTCACCAATTACAGACACATCTAAAAAAGTAGAATTCAATGAAGACACTTATTTTTGCTTAATTAAATTCAACCAGTAAAATCTCCATAAATACCAAAAGCAGCATGCCAAAGATCGTATGTAAAAATCTTTGAAAATGCTTTTAACCTTTGTGTTTTTCTAAATGGTTTTACTTTATGTGATCATAAAATGATGTACTGATCTTGACCTTTGACAGACGTTTCTTTTAGTAAGATCTAAAAAGATTAATAGACATGAAACCATGACTATGGTGTGTTGTGTTAGGTCATCCAAAAAAGCTGACTGCCTCTGACTGATCTCACAACAAGAAATAGAAAGAAAATAATATAAGATAGAATGAGAAAAGCTAATAAAACTGAGGTCAACGTGTAAATCTCAAAATAGTTGGTTTTTGGTTGAGATGTGTTCAGATTTTCCTTCTGATGAAAGTTTAAATTGAGTTCCTGCTGGGTGAAGCTGTGAAAATCCTCAGCTGTGCTTTAATCCCGAGCTGAGTCATGCAGACTCAAGTGTATTTATCCTGAGGCAGTTTGTGTCTGATGTTTATCTGAAGACACAGTAAACCTGCAGCTCTTCTAAAGACGTACCAACAAAGCCCCAGCTTGTGTCGGGCTTAAGAAAGATGCGCTTTTAGTGGTTTTTTTCCATTTCTAATGAATTACATGGTGTTTCTTCTCTAATAAAAAGTCATATTATTGTGCTTTAATGCTGTTCAGGCTGATTTGCCATCTGGAATTCAAATGTATCTGCTGTGAGATCTGAATTGCATTTTAAAATATAAAAAGAAATATTTGTTTTGAGAAAAATTGATCCTAGGACACTGATAAGAACTAATCTTTCTTTCTACACCTTTTTCATGGTTTTAACTGTTTTCATCTTTCATCTGTAACAGCCAAGCCTCCTGCCTTCATCAGGACCACCTTTCAAAGCTAATATTGGATCAGTCGTGTTGATGAAGTTGTGTTTTCTTCATCACAGCCGAACTTCCCCGGGATGCGGCGGGCGGCGTGCGCCGCGAGGCAGATGGCGTCGGCTCAATCCTCCAGAGGAGCCTCCTCCTCCTCCTCCTCCTCCTGCGCCGGTCCCTCGCTGCGTGGCCGCGGATCTCCCTGTCTGATGTCCTCGAAGCTCCCCGGCTGCGTCCCGTCCGACAGCCTGAGCGACAGCGACGTGCTGGACCGCGTGCTGGAGAAGCCGCGGCTGGTGGTGGTGGAGGAGCCCAAAGACAGGGGCATGAGGTTCCGCTACGAGTGCGAGGGCCGCTCGGCCGGCAGCATCCTGGGAGCCACCAGCACCGACTCCAGCAAGACCCAGCCTGCCATCGAGGTACGACCTCAGGGTCACGTTGGCGACCTTGAATCCCCCCCCACCGCCCCGGGCTGAACTGGGGAGGATGTGGGTTGTTGGTGTAATCTCAGAAAATCCCCTCAAACCCCAGCTCGAGGTGTATCCCCCCCCACCCCCGCTTCTCATTACAAACAAACACACCTACATGCTACTCAGTGTTTCCACACAACCAGGAAGAAGCTGCGTTCCGTTAGTGTGATACATTTCTGAGGAGAAACCCCCTCCATACATGTTTCGCTTTAGGTTCACATTCAGTTTTATTCTAGATTCAGTTTATGGGTTCAGTCGTGGGGGGCTGCTCAAACAGATGAATGCAGTGGATTCAGCAAGATATGAAGTGCAGACTGGGGAGGAAAAGGGCTGCAAATATTATTTAGTTATAGTGATATAGCTTTTGGTTTTTAGAAAATCATTTCAGTGGCTTTAATGCTGAACGTTGAAGACATTAAGGTCTCTGTTTTCAGGAGTTTCAACTTTTCTCTTTTAGTTTTGATGGTAAATATTTTGTAGATTGTTGAATTGACGAACGAAGCCTGAATTTAGACTGTTTGATTGCTTTGATTTGTTTTTTTACTGTACACACACACACAAAACCAGCACTTGCACTACAAGGTTACAGCTCCTGGAATGTTTACTGTATGGGTTCATTTTATGTTTCTTCAACTTTTGCTTTTTAAAATGTCAGATAAACAAGTGTTTTCGCCATGAAAGGAGTAAATGGAGTCTATAAATAATTGAAAGACAAATTGAAATGGTAATATAAGATATAGTGAAGGAATGTGAGTGTGTTCACTGCTGGTAAATGTAGAAAGACCATATCATCTAGGTTAGGGAGGTTCCCTCTCACATCTACGAATGCTGTTTATTTCCTGTAAATGGAGACAAACTTTAACAACCAAATCATTTCTCGTGACATTACTCAGTCCAACATCAGACAGATCCCTGATATTCCTGCTCTCCTCGTCTCTCTCTCTCAGATCCAGGGCTCCATCGAGCACATCAAGAAGGTCACGGTCACCGTCTCCCTGGTGACCAAAGACCTCCCGCACCGGCCGCACCCGCACTGCCTTGTGGGTAAAGACTGTCCGGCTGAATCGGGGATCTGCGTGGTCTCATTCAACCCAAACAGCAGCCGACGTCACAGGTGAACGCCGCGCCCGCCCGGTTTCACAATCGCCCGTCATTTCCCTGCCTGTGAGTTTCAGTTTTATTAAATGCGGCCGTTTCTCGACCCGCAGCTTTGCTAACCTCGGTATTCAGTGTGTGAAGAGGAAAGATCTGGACCTCTCGCTACAGAAGAGGAGAAGCCAAAACATCGACCCCTTTCAGAGTGCGTCCACACAGAAACGCACAGCGGATTCTTCGCCGTCTCCTCGCAGCACAGCTAACGTAGACGTTTATGTCTTCTCGCCCGTCAGCCGGCCACACGAAGGGGATCGAGGACATCGACATGAATGCGGTGCGCCTGTGTTTCCAGTGCGAACTGGAGTGGGACGACGGCAGAAGCGACTCTCTGAGCCCCGTGGTGTCAAAACCCATCTATGACAAGAGTACGAAACACAAACACACACACACACACACACACACACACACTCATGTTTCCTTTGACCACAGTTTCACAGCCACAGATAGAACAACATGGTGTGTTTCCTGTTTCTCATGCTATTTGTTGTTGTTGTTGTTTCTTTTTTAAGAGGCCACGACAACGTCGCAGCTGAAGATCAGCCTCCTGAACCAGTACAGCGGCTCCTGCCATGGGAGGACAGAGGTTTTCATGCTGTGTGACAAAGTGCAGAAAGGTAACCAAACATTTTGGAAAGAAAGAAAGAAAGATACCAAATCGTATGAAGAAAATAGGATTTGGTATGCATATTTCTGCTAAACAGAACTCCTACCACAATAAGGCAGATTTTATATCTAGAAGTATCATTGTAAAAAGCGAATGTTGTATTTACTGATTTGTTTTTGTACTTAAAGGTATGTGTTCTACAAAAAAATCTCAAATCAAAATTTTAGGTATTATCAAATCAAATAAAAAAAAATAGAAATAATAGCAATCAGGTGAGGTTATTTCAATAATATGTCACAGGTGTTGTTTTTTTTAAATGAACATGGCTCTACTTTGTGTTTTTTATCCTCCAGATGACATAGAAATCCTCTTCAGGCACGGCTCATGGAAGGCAAACGGGGAGTTTTCTCAGACGGACGTGCACCGACAGATCGCCATCGTCTTCAAGACGCCGCCGTACCAGGACCAGGACATCTCGGAGGGGGTGGAGGTCAGTGTGGTGCTGCGGCGCATCTCGGACCAGATGGAGAGCGAGCCTGTCAAGTTCACGTACCTGCCGCAGAACATCGGTCAGTGAGCGCTGTTGCCGTCTTCGATTTACCGGTTTTGTAAAAAAACCGAGCTGCGTTACAGCGCTGAGAGGACGCTAACGCGAATGCTTCCCCCGACAGATCCGTATGAGGTGAAGAGGAAGAGGGCTACCATAAAGTCAGACATCAGCTTCAAGGACAAGCCCTGCGTCGTAGGTGAGAATTTTGACTTCCTATTGCCGAGTCATTTTTACTACAGGAGGGATAAAAATATATCTCCTGTTTGTCTTTTTGGAGAAGTGAAGCTTTCACCTTCGAAAGTGTAAAATACAGTTGGAAGATTTATGCTAAAGTTGCTCTCGGTTCACCAACACTTAATCATTTAAGAGGAACTTACAAAACTATCAATTTCACAAAGATACTGTATTTTTTGGTTGCGTTTGTAGTTTACTTACCCTCTGACCTATTCCCATGTTGACTCTCAGGCCATTTTATACTGCTCTGAGTTGATGATTACCTTTATGAGGGCTTGACTTGGTGGTAAATGTGTCACGTGGCGAGTTTCTGTGGAATCGCTGACTCCCACTGACACACACCTCCTGGCAGTGTCAACTGTATCGCAGTCTCGGTGAGATAAGATCGTGGAACTTAATTATTGTTACCAAACAGCAACACAGTGAAGTCCTTGTCGATGCTGATGTGTCTAATAAACGAGCCCATCAGTGTCTGTGTTGACGAACCTTTTATGATGTGGAGTCATGAACGCTGCTGGCTGGTCGTGGCTTCTGTTGGATCAGAAATACCACAAAGTGACGCACATCTGCTAACCCTGACTAGACGCTTAATGCTTGAGAAAATAAAACAAGTCGAACCAGCCTGCCTTGTGCCACAACAGTTCTTTCTTTGGAATCAAAGTTTGACCTTTCTGTAGTTTGGACAGTGATGGACTGTAAAGTTGTTGCTGCTTCATTTCAGAGGAGAGGCTGCAGCCCCCGCTGCCCGCTGCTCCCGCCGTGGAGGAGATGAATTACTGTGAAGCCCAGGACGCAAACGGCGACGACGAGCTGGCGCTCCTCAGGCTGATGGAGTTACCAGAGTTTTGGGACTCGTCTCCGAATCCTGTGAACCCGTCGTCCGTGTTGGCGCCGTTCGGCTTCAACCAGCCACCCGACGCCGGCTCTGCCTTCCCCGCCCCCAATATGAACCTCAACCAGAACTTCAATTCATTCGCGCCGGACTTTTCCCATTACCTTGACGTGGATTTCAACATGCTGCAAAACGCGATTCAGTATCTGCAGGACACCGAAGGACAGCAGCTGGAGGACAGCATGCTGCAGGTGAAGATGGAAGAGGAGCAATGACGGGACCGCTGGCATCGTGTCGGCCAGCCTGCCCTTTCTCACCTCCCTTTGTTTTGTAAACACTTTGTGATGCCTCTGCCGCGCACGGCGCATATGAAGCAGCTAAGAGTCGCCTAGCTGGGGGCCGAGTGTCCACTCAGCATTATCCTTCTAGCACAAATGAAACACTTGTGTCGCCCACCCGCCTCCAAAAAAAATGCTGCCCCTGCATTTTGCATTCAGTGGGTTCACGTTGTCACATAAAAGCTTAAATCATGCTTCAGCTCCAGACCGAAAGTGTCGCACGAGGCCCTTCTTTAACATTCCTAATGGTTTGAGCGTTGTCAGTGGTCAGAAGTCCCAAATGAAGGACCGTCCGGTTTGTCTGTGTGACCCGAGGACAACACTCCTCTGGTTTGTTCTGAATGTCCTGAGTTACGTAAGCCCTCAGGTCAGGTCGGCCGGGCGAGAGGAGAAGCGGTGGAAAAGTCTCATACGCAGCAGTTTCACATCAACTTCTCGGCGTCATGTTTGTTGTTGTTGTTGTTTTTTTTTTTTTTTTTCAAATCACCGGCTGGCTTATTTAATATTTAATCTACTGACATACAATAGAAACCACTCCTCCTATTCACCGCTTTTGTTCGTCAGCTCCTTTTGTGAAGCAGTTTCACTCTCGTGTCGCTTGTTGAATTTTCCGCCCGCGCCCAGTCACATGTTCCGCCGCCACTTCTCCCTGTAGAGTTCAAGTGTAAATATGTCAAAGATAAAAATAAAAACTTACTGTTTGTGTGTGTGTTAAAGTTTTCAGTGTGACTAGTTCCTTTTAAGCGGACAAGAGAAAGAAAAATAAGAGCAACTGAATAAATGCCAGTTTTTTTCTTTGTCCGGTTTCCCCACTCATTCCTGTCTGCATCTGTCATATAGAGAAACAGTGAACCTCCACAATGTAGCGATGACATCTAATTTAGCTTTTAACGTCTTTTTTTAAACACCAGGTTCATCTCAGAATCCCGAATGACGAGTTTGAAAAATCTGACGTTGAGGTTTATTTCCAGCGCCTGAGATGCTTCTTTGAAATTCTCCTGAATGGCTCACAGGCCGAAGAGAAAATCCAAGCCAACACCAAAAAAAGCCCAGTTTCTGCTTCCTTTTTCATGGTGTTCGCTCACTGCTGAGCCACCCAGCCTCTGTGACAATTTGGGAAACTGACAGATTGAGACACCGTGTCAATTCTGCTGTCGTTAGTGAGAAATCGGTTCATCCAGAGTCACTGGCTTTTGGACCAAATTTGACTTTTTTTTACTGTAAACCAGGATCTGAACCATCAACCCCAGGCAGAAGATAGAGCCTGAACTCAATCTACTGAGTTTCCTTTAGTGAACTCTCTGCCCTCACTGATCACCTGTGGAAACAGAGGCGCACGGCGGTGTGTGTGTGTGTGTGTGTGTGTGTGTGTGTGTGTGTGTGTGTGTGTGTGTGTGTGTGTGTGTGTGTGTGTGTGTGTGTGTGTGTGTGTGTGTGTGTGTGTGTGTGTGTGTGTGTGTGTGTGTGTGTGTGTGTGTGTGTCTGGTTGGATGATGAGTCTGGATCCTGTTTGGTTAGTGCAGGTGTTCCATTTTCAACGCTGCGCCCGTCACTGTTGACTTGACCTCAACACGCACCGTTTGCAGGCGGGAAACTCCACGCCGGGCTCCGTTCCAACACCTCCAGCCCGGGCGCTCACAGGGAGTTCTAGAAGTATCTGTTTCTTGGGAAACGGCTCCAGCAGGAACTCCTCAGACCTGTCAGGGCATGTTGTCACCGCCGGCTCGTGGTCAAGGCCCGCGCTGAGGGGAGGGGAGCTGTTTGACCACGGCTCACAGCTGCTTTTTTATTGTGCGGCTGTGTTGAACTTGTTTATAAGAAGGACTGATAAAAGTCCGATTCTCTTTCTCATCCTGCCGATAAACATTTGCCAAGTGTGCTGTAAACTGTGCGTAAGCAGTTTGGTCCTTTGTCAGAAAAACGTCTGTATAAAATCCCAAAGGAGGGAAGCTTTAACTGAAAGTATCATGAGAACAATCACTATAAAGCTGCTTAAATTATATTTAACTCCCAATAAATATATTTTTTTGTTGGGGAACTAAAACATCAGTAAAAATGAACATGTCCGACCGTCATGGTTGTCTTTAACAAATTAACTGCAAAAATAGATCATTAGGAAAGATGTGTTACTGTTTCTCGGAGTCTGATTCAGTCTCACAGTGTATTTGCAGAAGTGTTGGTGGATTTATGGTAAATACTGAGCAGGGATGAGTCATGTTGATGAAAAAAGCAAGTAAATTACAACACAAAGGGAGTCCAGCAGTGGCCTCACTCACTTTTAACTCCGTCATGTAGCTCGATTGTTCTGCTCAGACAAAGACGGTGTTTTCACTGCTGTCACTCCTCCTTTGAGAGAAAATCTATTTAACTCTGAGGGCTTTTTGGCATTTACAGGTGTCCTCTATCAGACTTACAAAAACCGAGCAGAAATATTTTCAAAAATCCATAACTGCTGTCATCCTGACCTCTAACTCTTCCTCCACTCCTGCTTTACCTCATGTCAAATGTTCAATACTGGACTTTTTAAAAGTTTTTCACATTATAAAATATTGTTGGTGCTCATATGGATTAAAAATGAGACGATAAGACAAAAATGGGATACTTAGACAGTTATTCTCCGTGTATTGTCTACAACTGCTGTGTTGCATTCTTATTTTTGTGCTGAAGCTCATGAGCTCACTTATACTGAGATAAGTCGATGACCATTTGAGCTTCCATTTGGGGATTTGGATGTATTTCTCAGTGGACTTTTTCAAGTTCTCCCTGTGTGTGTGTGTGTGTGTGTTTTTCCACAGGACTGTGGGTTCCTCTCACAGTCCGAAAACAGAAGGGCGACTCTAAATGGCCTGCAGGTGTGATTGTCTGTCTGGACTGATCTGGACTGGAGATCTGTCCACCCCCTGCCTTCCCCCACTGAGCTCAGTCTAAGTGGTGTAACCACTTTCTATCTACTTTCTATCTATCTTTATATCTAAGCACAAATTTTCTGTCGTCCTACCGCCTCTGCCCTTCACGTGCTAACTTGATTCTGATTGATTCATGGGAATAAAAAGGTGAGACATCTTCATTTTCAAGCTTAAAGTGAGTAAAGATGAATGTGATCGATGCGCTTCTGTCACTGGACTGTCTTGAAAAGGAAAACCACTAAAACCGTCTCCACAACAGGTAATGGGTAATTCCAGCCAGCAGCTGTGTGTTGAGCGGTGGAGCTCTCTGTTTACACACATCCACAGGTATCATTTCACTTCTGCTGCTAGGCAACAACACCCACGGGAGTCCCCATCACCAGCAGGGAGCATCTTCAAAACCACACACACACACACACACACACACACACACACCACAACCACCAAGAGCTGAAAGTGAAACTGTCTGTTAGAAGCTTTTACAAACTGCAGAATCTTTTTTTTTTCTTCCCATCATTAAAATTAAACTGCAGTGAGGATGGTTGATGTTGCTCCTCTCATGGACAGAGAAGAGTTTATCAATACACCCGATAGATTGGTGGCCAAGATCTCAGTTATAGTGACGGACCACCTAACAGTGATGGGTTTTATAGTTTCAGAGATGGAGCGGATTAATCTGACTGGATTTGAATGAAGACACACTTTCACACTCGTAATTTCAATTAACTCGTCACAGAAAAGAGAATAACAGACAGTTACTTAATTAAGAGTTATTTTTATAGTCAGAACTTAAAAATTAAAAAGTGGAAAACTTTTTTTTCAATTGTTTAAAAATAAACAAAACATCTTGTGATATAATCAAATATTTTGAGGTACTGCATTCAACATGGTTCATGCCTTGTAAAAACAGAGTAATTTCAGTTTACACAAATTTACACAAATTAAATGGAAATGTCGCAGCACTGGGTTCATTTTAAAGATTTGCTTTGCTTTACTGCCACCTGGTGGAAAAACCTGTTCCCTACATCATCCATGGTGATGAACTGGAGCAGTAACTAAACTTATTCACCTCCTCATTGAGATAGTAGTGAACAGATGGGGGAGCAGTATTCAGAAAATTCAATTAAAAACATATAATTATCTAAATAATTCCAGGTGCAGTCACTTTAAAACTTTTTTAATTGTTTGGGCTAATAGTTTAACTTTAAATAATTTTTTGACATCAATGATCAGACAAGAGTAGCAGGAGTACAATATTTATTTACTGATAAAGTATGTATCAAGCACAAATACCACACAGTGCTTCAGATGCGTCTTTTCAGTTATATTTGAGTAAATTAAGTTTTGCATGTTGCAAAACTTGAAAATTCTCAGGTATGCATTTACTGGTGTTTAATTTACTAAACTTTTACTCCATCTAACACTTTCTCTACACACCTGGATGTTCTAAATGCCAATATTTAAAACTTGAACATTATTTTTGATCATCAAACCTGCTGAATTGTTTGCAGAAATTTGATGGATTTTATTGTCTTACTGAGTTTTCTGCTTCAGAGAGCTTCACATAGTTTCCCTGATTATGACATTCCTGTTATCTTTTCAGAAATAAATCACCACAGTTTGGGAAAATATAAGATATTTGTGTGTTCAGGAGTTGTTTAACTGATCTAATGGAAGGTTTCTGTTTGAATCTGCTTTAGAAAAGTTTGTAGAGATGTTTGTATTTACTGGTTACCAAACAGCAGCAGCTGAAATTTCTAAACTGAAATTCTAAAATGATGAAACAAAGTTAGTGAAAAAAAAAGCTTTTATTTGTAAAACATTTCACATATGTGTCAAACCATGTCAGGTGGGAGTATTTACACTGATAGAGGCCTTCCTGGAATTACTGAACTGTCTCACGCAAAGACAACGAGGCGAATTTCAAATAAATAAGTCTGACAGGTTCTCCACTCTGAGCTGCTCCCCGATGGACAGCAGAACCTGCAGCAGTTCGTCAAAAGCTCCGCAGCTGAATTAATTCTTTAGCCCGCTCAGGCAGCGGGTCCCTTCTTGTCGACGAGAAGTGGCTCCAACAGCTTCTTCATGTGCAGCTCCTCCGTCAGTTTGTCCACACACACCTTAAACAAAGGATCCGGCTCCTGGGTGAGAGGAAGGACAGGTCACTACGCTGCTCTTCATATTCACCCATCAGAGTCACAGCCGACATGCGAGACACTGTCTTAATGTCTTGCATTAAAATAAAACTCACTGAATCAACTGAGCATCAAACACGTCTTATGAAATACACTTCTGCACTAAATCCGCCACAACTCTATAAGAAAGTCAGAAATAACGGCTGCAGATATTGTTGATAAGAGAACTAGAAACGATTTGAAGTATATTGTTTTGAGGTATGTTTGCTCATGGTTAGCTGGGACTGGCTGCAGCGCTCTGCGATGCTAACCATCGCAAAGAGGAAGGACAGAATGATATTTCAACCTTTCAGTGCTCCAGTGTTTCGCATTCTTGCCTCATTCTAAGAAAATCCTCGATTCATGGGGTCTTACGATGTGGAGTTTGCATGTTCTACTTGGTATTCCAGTTTCTTCCCACAGTTCAAAAGCAAGCATTAGACTAGAAGCTAATTGAAAACTGCTCATAGGTGTGAATTTGAAGTGTATTTATTTGTTATCAGTAAGCTGTGATCACCCCGTAACCCGAGGATGGATGACGATATTGAATCAAATGAACACTTTTTTTTTTTTTAGTTGATGTGAATACATTTTAACTTAAATGCCTCTCTTGTTCACTCATTTTCTATCAAATATCACATCTCTACTACTTTTTTGCAAACTTGTTGTCATGTGTAAGCACACGTCGGGCGACCGGCCGCCACAAAAACGCGGTTTGAGAATGTTTCCTCTCACCTTGTGCTCAAGCTGCCTTTGTTTCTCCAAAGCCTCCTCCAGACTGAGACCCACCCACTCCGCCTCCTCCGCTGGGATCTCGAACTGCTGCTCACACACACCCAGAACAAACAAAACAATTAGTCACAGCCTTCACCGGCCGGTGAAAGTCGTGCTGCGCTTCCATCGCATTCAGGATCATCTGACCTACCTTGTATTTCTTGTAGACCTGCTCTTTCTTGGCGGGGTTGTTGGGGTACAGCTTTGTGTCTCTTTGTGCCAGGCGAAGCAGCATGGCCCTCTTCAAGTCCATTCCCAGCTTGGAGTTCAGGTCCTCCTTTGGTGTCTGAACAAAATTCAACATTAGTCAAGTGGACAGACAAACCTGTGAAGGCATTCTGTGGCTTTCTCTCACTCTGAGGATGTAAAAGTCGAAGCCGTAGGCGGCGTCGATGAGGTCCAGAGTGCGAGGGGTGACTGTGATGGTGAACTTGTGGTCCAGGATCTCGCTGTAAAGCTCTCTTTTCAGCAGCTTAGGCTTCCAGACCTTTTTCAAGCGATTAGACATCTAAACAAAGACATAGAAGAGTCAAACTGTTTTGGCATAGTCCACTGAAATTAAAGTTCATAATTATCTAAGGTTTTCATATAAAACAGTAACATCAAGAAAAAATAAAACATCTTCCATGAGACTAACTTTGTCATTGTTGGCGTATCTGTAGCCTGAAATCCATCCTTCTCCTCCCCACAGGCCGCTCTGAGACTGTGGAGGGTAGTAGATGGGGATGGGGACGTCTTGCACCCGCTCCTTCTGCCCTGTTTTTGGGTTAACTCGGTACTGCACACCAAGGGGCTTCCAGTGGACAGGCGTGGGCTCTTTTACCTCCAGGGACTTGAGGTAATGTTTAGGGAGACGAGCGTAGATGCCCTGCTTCATCTTCAGGGCATCCCACATTTTGACGGGGTATTTATGAAGAGGCATGGTGATTTCAATTTGATGGATGTATCTGAAATACAGACCAGGACAAAGTTAGTAGTTTGTTAGTAGGTTGTTTACAAGAATAGGACATCTGTTACTTTACTATCACAAGTAGATACAAAGATGTTCCAGAGGTGAAAAGAAAACCAGCTGCTACTCCGACGTAATGAAGTTATGAAGACGATGCAGATCCGGTGTGACACACAGGTCATTTGCACCTTATTACATGTAAATTAACTACTATGCACTAACATCAAACTAAATAAAAAAGCATATTTCACTTTTAAAATTAAAACATAAAATATATTTCGGAATAGAATTTTACAATAACAACAAACAAAAAAAAACCTAAAAACCTTGCAGTGTATGGTACTGCACTACAGAACTGCTGTGTCTTCAGAAAAAAAAGAAAGACCCCACATGTCTGCGAAAAGGTAAAGCAGTAGGGAAGTAAATGCATTTATAAATACTAACATGTAAGGTCCAGCTAGAAGTTCTGCAGACGTTCACTAAATAATGAAACTGATGAGGAACCTTTTTGTTCATGAGCTGGTAATGAATTAAAGTTGGATCATTGATGGTTTCACGCTCCAAATACAAGATGCTACGACTTCTGTTATGAATTAGCTGTCTGAATTAACAATGAATAATGCACACATCTGTGAACATAACAAGAGGCGGCAAAAAGCAGTCAAGTGACAGTCGAGTGAGCTGTCTTTCTAAATTAATCTCTTTTTAAACAGATACTCAAAAACTAATCAGCACAACTTTCGTAATGTTAGCCAGAGCTATATCCAACGCAGGCCGAAACCTCGGTGTATCTAATTAATTCAATGAAAAGCATTTAACGACAAGATGAGGATACATCCAAAAGTTCTTACCAATAAACAGCAAAAATACGTGACCTCCACAAAGCAAAAATTATATTTTTCAATCCACGTTCACAGACAAGGACATCATGCATCCTCCATCACTTCCGCAAAGATAGCCCCGCCCCCTAAACCGAGCAATCTGATTGGATGGACGGTCACCGGAACTGTCTTTCACGATACTGTAAATGTATATGTTTATTTTTATACATATTATAAAATAAGACTATAATACAAAATAATAAATACTTTTCGCAGAGACAGAGGATTATTAGTTGATTTAAAAAAATTATTACCGTCTGGTAATCTGACGGAGATGACGTCATGGATGTCAGTGTCGCGAGATTTTAAACGGCGAGGATGAAAACAAAATGCAGCGTTGCATAAGAATAACTACTTAGTTATCCCATAGAAGAGTTAAACGAATACTAAATTGGATTCAATGCCGCCCGAAAGGTGGAATTGAACCACTCTGCCGCTAAGCAGCTACAGGTTTGAAGCCTGCACCCCGGACCACCGAGGCTCATCCGGGCATTTTCCACTTTGCTGCAGAACCTCTTATAAAGGAAACTTACAGCACAGCTTTCTGACTCACGGTGCCACAAACTCATCAACTATTGAATTTGGTTTTATTCAGCTTTGCTTTACAGGTTTAACTAATTGCTTGCCCAAATACACCACAATTACGGCTAAATGAGACACAATCCAGACTTATATTGTGGTTTTCGATGCTTTATGCAAATCAGATGTGTTCTGATTGGTCCCTGGGTAGGACGGTGCAGCCACGTGACATGCACACAGGTAACTAATTCAGTAATTTGCTTTTATACTTGTATGAGTTCTAGCACACAGTGGCATTATCTTTGTGTGTGTGTGTTGCAGTTTTCAGTGTTTTCATTATTTGAATAGCCTTCATTTCCTTCCACAGGGCCGATGGTAGAACATGCTGTGCAGCGTGGGCGGGGTCTCATGACACAGGTGATCTTCGAGTTACCTCATGAGTTCTTCCTCCCTCACCACCCGCCTCCAACTTTTTCCTGTTCATCACTGAAAATACTCACTCTCTCAGGTAGGCACTGGTTCACTGTGGCCAGTTTCTGTTCTGTTCAGTCTTCTTCACCTGATTACAGATGTTTGCAGTCCAGCTAAGGTAAGAAGAAAAATGGCCACCAAGGCATCTGAGGTTTGTTTACTTTTTAGCTGCTTAGTGTGCTACATTTTCTGAAGTCTAATATCATTTTTTTTATGTTAAAATCCATGTTAAAATTATTGTCAGAAATGTATCTTGTGTGATATTATTTTCTCTGAGAGATGATCTTTTTAAAATTCAAAACTCCTTGCATATTTAGCTATAGGAAATATTATTTCTCCATAAATCACAATTCACCTGTTATTCACACCAAAGGAAGATCTTAAAACGTTATATTTGCGTATGTGCACATCATTTTCAAGCCATTTATGTCCATGATGTAACTGCAATGCTCATGAAACAACTGTTCATATTTTAACTCAGTGAGTATTTCAATTAATTTGAGCTAAAATTAAAGTTTAAACCTCTCAAGCATTAAAAAAATGAACAATGAGTGACGCCAGTGATTCAGTTCACTCTGGCAAATTGGAAGCTGGTTCTA
This sequence comes from Salarias fasciatus, assembly GCF_902148845.1. NCBI lineage: Eukaryota > Metazoa > Chordata > Actinopteri > Blenniiformes > Blenniidae > Salarias > Salarias fasciatus. The sequence goes on along the minus strand of NC_043758.1, from coordinate 12,416,208 downwards.
ATGTGTGTGGTTAATGACTTTTTGTAATCCATTTTACATTTGCTGTATGTTAACACAGTATCAACTATTGAAAATATGATATTTTCGACTTGTTTGTGTGCGTTTATTGATTAAAAAATTGGATTTTAATATCATTTTATTTCAATACACAAATATGTAATGATAGTTTGCAGATACAAATGAAACAACACATACATATGAACGGAACATTTTCTGCATAAAAATCTTTGGATCAGCTTAACATCATGTAACCAACAGAGCACCATAATAAAATGTGCAGGCACTTAAAATCTTCACATCTGTTTGTTTCCATCTTTCCGGAGTCCTTTGGTCAGAGGAAGGTGTTCTCGATGACCAGAGTCTGAGGTTCTTCTCTGGTTTCTCCACCTGGTGGTGCAAATACACCCTGGATCTCCTCCTCTGGAAGAGAGCAGCACATGCTGTCTGAGCAGTCCTTCCCGCAGGCCAGGCTGCAGGTCAGGTGAGGAGGAGGAGAGGGGTCCTCTCTGTGGATGACTGGGGAGGCATCAACACTCGAGCCTGCTGAGGACGCAGCCGCACAGGCAAACTCCGGCTGAACGGTGCAGCAGCTCACGCCTACGCTCTGCAGCACCTTGGTGACTCGAGACATCAGATCAGAACTCCTGGACAGATGGGAAAAAAGATAAAGAAAAGGTCGTGCATTGAAAAAATGTCAAGGTTTGGACAAAATACGTCTGAGGTGAGTAGCAATTAACCACAAATCATGAGCAAACATTTTTACACTGTGTTACGATTTAATTTTCTCTCATCATGTCCTGTGTTGACTCACTTTTATTGAAAGACTTGAAGAGCTGTTTATATGAAGGAAACTTCAGTTACAGAAAACTCAAACTAAAAGATGAAATTCATACTTGATATAAGCAACTTTCCTTTGAATGATTACAAACAGCTGTTTATGAGACGTAAAGTGTGGCTGCCCTTTTTTCAAAGTGGGTTTATGAGCCTGTTATAATACTGCTGCTTTGTACAGTGTTGGTGAAAGAAATGATCAATAATTAATATTCATATTAGAGGTCAAGCATTATGAAACCTTTGTGAAATGTCCATAATCAATGATTTGAACTTCAGTAACAATGTTCAGCTCGATCATGGTGGGACATTTCACCAGTATAAATGATGTATAAAAGTCAGGGAAACAGTATGGAGAATATTAAAAATGAAGAAGCAAAATGTGTTTGAATGTGTGAAGACAAGCTGGAGAAGTCTCCACAGTGTGTTATTAGGGACCGAGCCCGAGGGCTCAGACCTGAGGCCACCTTGTTTCTAATGTGTTATTTCTTTATTTATTAACTTCTTGTTTCAAGCAGAGGAGGGAGAGCTACTACAAGTTTTCACATTCCTTCTGGACATTTTTCCCAGCCTCCTCAAAACAGTTGACACTTCCTGTTCAAATAAAGATAAGATTGTTGTCTTAAAAAACCCAAAACAGAGAACATTGTTGTTCTGTCCCTGGGAGAATTATCTCAATAGTTGTGGGGCTGCTCTGTGAACCAGCCGAACACAGATCAGTTCACCTGAATGAGGAATTTGGGCCTTGAGAAGGAAAAGAAGCTCCTCATAATGAGCACAAGAACGAATGAGAATGAGAGGCTTTGTAAAACTTACCAAGCCTCCATAAAAGGGTATATTTGAGCAGTCCCTGTTTGTTTAGAATGAGCAGAATAACTCCAAAGAATTCCCCCCAAAATCTAAAATTCTTCTGGTTTTAAGAGAAGTTTCACCTGTGTGCTGGAAACCCGGCGTAGCAGTGCACGTGCACCGAGGCCACCACCGCGGACTCATTCAGCTGCCACAGGTGGAGGTCGTGCACTGCCTGAACTCCAGGCACACTCGCGATCCTGCGCCCGACGTCAGACACACAGATGTGCGGAGGCGTGGCCTGAAGCAGCAGCAGTCCATACCTGTACACCTGCAGATGGTTTTCAGAGAGACAACAGAATCACTGCAGATGGAGCAATGGAGATGTTTTCCAGATGTTTATGGTTTTTTTTTACCAATGCAAATGAGCAGGCGGTCTGACCTGTGGCAAGGTACTGGCGATCAGAGTGATGACGGCCAGCAGAGCGAGAGCAGCATCCAGGTAGACCAGAGGGTGACAGGCGTCAGAGCTGTGTGGGAGCTGAGGGGCGAGCAGCAGCACCACCAGGCTGTTGATCAGAGCCAGGACGGACGTGAAGAGACCCTGGAGGATGGAGACGGACGGCAGACGGCAGACTGGATGCTGCCTGCTGGCCGCATGTCTCCCTTTGTGATGCACTCTCTTCCAGTCCACAAAGGCTTCAGATCCACTGCAAGCGTCTGAAACAGGAGGAAATAAGTGAGAAGTTGTTGGGCTATATAACTAACTACAAAGTCATAACTTCTACTTTAGACCGTAAAATATGTGTTTAAACAATAGATTCACTCTATTTATTTGTTTTCATTGTGATTCCTTCACTCGTCCTGCTGCCGCTCCAGCCCTCTCAGGGAATGATGCCCCCCCCCCCCCCCCAGCTGTTTGTGAAGAACATACTCACCGCTGCTCTCCGCTCTGTTCTCTGGCAGGAGGCCCTCGGGGTCCTGCTGCGGGGTTTGGGCGTCACAGTCAGGGATGCTGGAGGATTGTGGATTACAGAAGGTAATACCGTGGAGCGAGTCGTCTTTGTGTTCGTGTTCCTGTCGCCTCACGGATTCCTCTTCAGCTAAGACTGTGGGAGTTGAGAAGAATTAAAACAAACAGCGACCCTGTTTGATCCTCCTTACAGCTGAATATACATTTAGCAGCTTCACCAGATTGAGGTGTATCAGACCTGGACCTGGACCTGCACTCACTTCAATCAGCATTGCGCAATGAAAACATTTGCCGCTATCTGAGTGTTACTACTGAGTCTGGCGGGAAGAACGAGAAAAAGGTAGCTTTGACACAAAATGTCAAATTAAATCCAGTAGTGAGTGCGCCAGCAAATTGTGTTTTTGTGACTTTAGGATTGGTAAATGTGTAGGAATCACACGAAACAACCGACTTTTGTTTGTTCCAGATAAAACGATCGGTTGTCTTCAGTTCAGCAGCTGAAACTGGAAGTCAAGGTTCACTCACATGCTTGTCCTCACGCTGCCCCATTTTATCAGGAAGACAGAAAGCAGCTTTGTTATGCTTTGATTTTTTAAATAAAATGAGTTAATATATAACTGAGTGAGTTTCAGAGTTGGGATTTAACTGTTTCTGTCACTGGAAGGACTGGATGAATGTTTCCAGTCGAGGCAAAGCTAAAAAAAAAAGTCTCTTAAGGCAGGTTTATGTTAACTTAACTCACACAGAGCATTTATTCAACTCAATTTTTACGATGCTGCTGCTGCTGCTGCTGCTGCTGATGATGTTACCTTTGTGCTGTACTTGAAGCCCAGAGTAATCCTGGGGCTCTTCCCCGCCTCCAGCCTGCTCATCCTGCAGATGATCCCAGTTCAGGCCAAACACCAGCATCTTCTGGAGCAGACTGACAGCTCCCAGCACCACCAGCAGCAGCGGCTGCTGCACCTCGTGTGGATTTAGAAAAGCACTAATGATTTCCATTAAGTACGAGGTGCACAAAGAGGTCAAGAGGAGGGCGGAAAGGAAGATCCCCACGGCCTGGATCCTGCTCCTGGAGTAGGACAGGCCACAGTTTGAGGCAGCAGGAGGGATGTTTGGGGGGGACTGTTGGTTCTGGTCGACCAATAAATCTGCAGCATGGCCGGCCGGAGCTGTGAGCGGCTGATCTGACACAGCCCCGGCCTGGTTGGCAGGTGGAGATTTGAGGAGCAGTCCGGCTACTGAGGAAGAGGGGAGATCGGCTTGCGGAGGCGAGGCGGAGGAGGCGGAGGAGGACGGCGGAGGTTTGCCGGAGGCTGCAGTCTCAGGAAGAGGAAGAGCAATGTGCATGAGGATGAAGAGTGTCTGGAATGCGTCCACCATGGTGATGAGGCACCGACACAGGTGACTGATGACCACCCCACACATCAGCAGCAGCACAGTGACTCCCAGCATGCACCAGTGTAGCAGCCTCATACCTGCAGCTGAGGAGACAGTGATACCAACGTTCATCATCATCATTATGCAATTATGTGTTTGTTCCTTGATCTTTTCCCCAAACCCATGTATGAGCTATAAACTTTGGTATCAATATCAAAACTCAAGGGATCCATGGTCAAACTGACTTTTCCTCTTACAGATCAATAAAAACATTCATGAGAAACTAATGAAAAATCTGCAAAAAAACTTTCTAATCATCACATTTTGTGTGCATAGGAAAAGAAAACAGGTCAAGCTAACGATAAACCAGGTAATCTTATCAATACCAACGTTACAAAGTTCTCTCCAAGAAACATAAATCACAGCAGGACCCGAAGCGGTCTGCTTCAAACCTCACGGAGTAGAATGTGGACTTTGCTGAGAAGCTACAGATTACTGATCCTCACAAATGACACAAAGAGCACAAAGAGTATTTTCACTTCTGTTTCTTTGCAACTGTTTTGATGCGAAACCTGAAAACTCAGCATGCTTTCAACAAAATGGGCATTTCTACACATTCCATGACCGATTCCAACATCTAAAATCTAAGAAACTTTACACAAGAAAAACAAATTCAACACATAAGCTTGAAGACTGAATGAATTACCCCAGTTGTGACCCTCGACCGGTTGTCAGATTCAGGTTGGACTCCTGGATGTGATCTGTGTGCCAAAATCAGAAGAATGTCATCCATGGTGCTCACCCTCGCTCCCCTCCTCTCTCTGGCCGGCCACACTCCTCCTCTGCTCTAATCACAGTCATGTGAGCAGGAGAGGGGGTGGGTGGGGGGGTGGTATCGTCCTCTCCTCAGCTATCCCTGTTTGCAGTCCCTCCTCAGCTCACTGGTGGGAGAAAATGTATTCAGCGGGCATTCACAGAGCCCACCCACCTTCCCTCCCTCCACCCGCCCTGTGAGTAGATCAAGTAAAGCTAATTTGCACTAATTAAATCCCCATTGTATTGTCAGGATTACGTAACAAGATCACATCATAAGGTGAGGTCTCTGAGCTTTACAAGACCTCAAAGCATTTTGGATACTTTCACAGGGTTATAAGTTATGACTGTATAAATGAACTCACTGTCCTCTCCGTGAATACACACCATGAGAACAACCCGACTTTTGCTTTAATAAATAGTAAAAGCCTGGATTTTACTGTGAACAATCAATTATTGGTGTGCAGGATTATTAGGCAACTGAGAAAACTAACAATTTCCCATCTCACTTGTGTATTTTCATCTACTAAAGTTGAAATAACAAAGAAAGAACTGAAAAGTTCCAACAAAAATTTTTACATTTCTATAAAATCAGTGACATTTTACCTGAAGAAATGAATCAAACTGACAAACATGCTCTCCTTGACAGGCAGTGTTGAAGTCTGTGAACATTACCTGGTGTGATAAAATCCAATCGGCAGTCAAGTTCAAACAGCTTAGAGTGGAAAACTATGCTCAGTAATTATGATATGGCAGAAATACTCACTTGCTCAATATTTCTGCTCAGTGTTGCAGGGGTGGAGTCAAAAACACTCATGACACTATTAAAGTATTCCAGTAGTTGTTAGTACCAATGTAGTATCATATACTGAAGTTATACTCTACTGAGAACAATCACCATATGAATGAATATCAGTGTCACTGCCGTCACAGGATCTACTGTTTGTACCTTGCAGTGGTATTATTTTTGAGTCTCTTCTGCTAGACTATCTTCAACATTGAATAACACTTCACCAGCATCTTAATTTGACTTTGGCAAGAGGAAACACACCACAGCGGAGAGCGGAGAGGACGCTGTGGTTCATTCAGCGCCTGGATGCCAGGGTGGAAGGATTTCCTTCAGTCGACTGAACTGCGAGTCAACATGGCAGATTGAGGGTGACACCACAGATAAATCTCCGCTGTTCAGCCCTTAATGCCCGCACATTCCTGGGGCGCCGCTCAACGCAAAGAAAGGCTGAATGAGGAAGTATTTGATCACTTTTCTGCTGCCCCCCAACCAAAACAGAATAAGGACCTTCAGTGTCTCCACAGCTGAAAAACTTCCTGCCAGGTTGTATTTCTTGAAACAAACGCTTTGGGACAAAAAAGCAGGAGTGTGTCATCGTCATCTGATGAAGATGTTCACACACAAACACAAAGGAACATATGAGACAAAGACGTGTGTTTCGAAGATGTCTTTTTGATCAGACTGTGTAGCGTGCATTTAATGGTTTGACAGAATTAAAAGTTCAAATTGAAGCCCACATACTGTTTGGTTTGCCTTTAGAGATCGTGAATGAACCACACTGAGTCCCAGTGGAGACGTCTTTTACAAGAATGGCTGAGTCAGCCTTTGGGAAAACAACTGTCAGCGTGGTGTGGGAGCACCAAAAGAGCAGGAACAGTTGAGACTCAGTGGGGTAACAGAAGTGCGACATGTGACAGGGGCAGACGATAAGTTTGGGCAGCTGGGAGGGGTTTTTAGCCAAAATGACAACACAGCTGTTCCCAAGGCAAGAAGCCTGTCTGTGGGTTCAGGTGCTCGGTTACAGTGTGTATCTGGATTTGACTCAGATTTATTGTGAGGGAATAAACAACAGAGCGTTGATCTCAGCCAAGCTCCCGAGTTTTCATTCACCATCTTCACTCCACCTGGACTTCTTGGAGAAGTGTTGGTAAAACTGTGGTTCGGTGACTTCATATGGCCCAGGCCAGGACTGTCAGCTTCTGGCCACAATACCTGCAAGTGTTTTAATCAAAGGTTGAAAAAGGAATGAGCGGCAGCTGTCTAACAGATTTATTTACTGGGACATGTAAACATAACATGACAATAATCCCGTCTGCTGGAAATAAATGCACCAACAAGCTGCTCTGAAACTTATTTGCGTTAAGTTTTCACTTTTTCTTTTTGAAGCCAAAAACAATTACATTTGTTTTTTAACTGTTGTTCTTTTGTTTGCTTTCATTGACACTGTAATTCAGTCGGTATTAGAAATTGTAGTCATTCAGTGACTCTGATATCAAGAGCTGTGTGTCGTCCCGTATCTTTATGAGAGCTCTTGGAATGTTCCATGACCTGAACATGAAGATGTTATGTAAAAGAGGCCCAAGGATAGAGCCCTGAGGAACCCCATATGTATTTAAAATCTGGTTCGGGCAAAGGGCAGGGGGCCAGAGAGAGAGAGAGAGAGTGAGAGAGAGAGAGAGAGAGAGAGAGAGAGAGAGAGAGAGAGAGAGAAAGAGAGAGAGAGAGAGAGAGAGAGAACGGTCAGCAACACATAATAGTGAAACGGTGAGTGAGAAAGGAAAGAATCTGTCGCCTAGCAGTCTGAATCTACAGCATCTTCACTAAAGCAAAGTAAGAACCACTATAGTCACCAGAATCATTGGCCAGGAGTAAAACCCTGAGCAATGCAGACTCTGTGCTACGCAGGGGTTTAAAACTGGACCAGAAACCATCTAGATACTGTTTGTCCAGGTGTTGTTTTAACTGTGAACTGTCTTTAAGATTTTCAAAATAAAAGGCAGCTTTGAGATGGGCCTGAAACAAAAGGTTGTACCACCACACTGCTGCAGTCAGAAACGATTCCACGACCAGAATCATCTGTCACCAAAGCAATGACTAGACCTTTGGAAATAGCACAGTGTGAAATTTGCTCCTTGTTGTGTGGAATTTGTTGCATACTGGAAAAGCTTAACATTTCCCAGAGATGTGATAAAAAAATCTCTGGTATGATAATTTCCTTCTTCACATCACTTAAAGTTACACAACTGAATCTGTCTGTGCTGTGTATTTCACAAAGTTTGTCTTCTATAGTTGTTTATATTAACAGATCAGGGGCCTAAACTCTGAAGAGAAATGGTAATGTCTGTTTTCGGGGTCGACTCACCCAGACATGCGGCCCCCTCGATTTGTGGCCCTACGATTGGTCATTGGCCTTGATCAGTGAACGCGCACCTAAAAGTGACACCGTCTGCAGCTTCTGACCAATCACAAACCCTACAGAGCAGCTCACTTCACAGTGGAGGAGATGACGAATATTCCCCCAAAATATGAAGAAGTCAAACACATCATCCAGGACAAAAGCAGCCGTGCTGCAGCAGCAGAAGAAATGCTGGCAGAAATGACACAATCTGTTATGTAACTTCATGAAAGTATACAATATTAATTCATTGGACAATACAAACTGACAGAACTATGATCACTCAGTTCCTCAGCGCTCTTCCTTCAGTTTATATTTTCCAGTGGGCTCTTCTGTGCGTGTGTTTTGTGCTGGAATATTGATTCCTCGCCACATGAAGGTCTGTAAATTGTATCTCTCTGCAGCCATGCAGGTAATTGTTCATTTTCAGCATTATTCATAACACCTATAGAATGCCTTCTCCATAAAGATGAAAATAAAGTGTAATGCTGCGTGTTTGGGTCGGTGGACTCACTGTGATCGAGGCTGATTATGGTGCAACCTCTGACTTTCTCACAAACTGCTCTGCACTCTGTATTATTAAAGTATTATCGGGTGGGGAGGATTAGTGCAGCCAGGAATTCCGACAGTAACACACACTGAGCAGCGCTCCCACCCTGCACTTCACACCCTATCACCGGGACGGCGTCACCCCCCTCCCCTCCTCCCCGCCGGTGATGCGGCACCGTGGGGAGGGCGAGGAAGGAGGGAATGTTCAATGGGAGCTTTTCCAGGAATCTAGAGACACTCTTATTCCCTGACATCAAACGGATGATGGTCTCTGTAGTTCTGGTCACATTGTGGTTTCTGACTGTATGTTATCCTTACTGAACCATGGGAGCAAGACACACTCTGGAGACTGCCAGGAAAATCACTTGAAATGTTACTTTTCATGAAAACATATTTCCTTTATACTTTTTTTTTAATTAACTTTGTGACTCATCACAGCTTTCAGATGCTATCTTAATGTAGAGCAAGTGATACATTCATCTTCCATTTTATCAGGAACAGTCTCCCAGTTCCTGTTGCTGATAAACATCCCCACAACATGATGCTGCCACCACCGTGCTTCACTGTAGGGACCTGGTGATGAGCGATCCCTGGAGTTCAATCGGGCAAACGCATGAGTTACCACATGCCTTTTACTGGGCAGTTCCGACTTTAAAAGGAAAACTTTCTGTACTCTTCCCCTGACAAGTGCCTTGAGACATGGTAGGTTTTGTATTGAATTTCGATAAAGCTGTAACATATCAAAGTGTAAAATTAAAGAACATGGCCCTGTGCTTAAATGGCGTTCATTTAGCATTTCCTCACCTGGCAGCTGTAACGCAGCTGCAGATTGTGTTTTGTGATAATCTCCTTAAAATAGTCTCAAAGCCCACAGGAAACCGAAGCAGGCGGTGGAGGAATTTCACAAATTAATTTTGGCAGCAGAAACGTTAACAGTGTATGTTGAGGTATATTTAGAGACCGTGTGCTGGCTGGCACCACAAGGACTGAGAAGAAGACGCCTTTTCTTATTCAACCTTATGTATTTTTATGGCTGCAGAGTTGTCAAAAATGTACAATGTGCAAGGTTTTCTCCATTTTCAATATCTGGCTGCTCTTAAATGTTCCTTTTTATTTCTTGCTTCTTTTTTTTTTAAATAACTTATGACAAAACTTTATTGTGATTTGACAATAGACTGAATTCATGGGAGCCACCATCATGACCAGTATATACATGGCAAACTACCTAGTTAGTTTAAGATCTTTTACGAACTGAATTTTGAGTAATTTCCAAAAAACAGAGTTTCAATGCAGCTCTAATATATGATCCTTTCTCAAACACATTAAAATCCCCCAAAAAACCAAATAGAAACCAAACGTTCTATGCAGGTTCTGGTATAAGCCATAAAAAAGTTATTCTGAAAGCCTAAACCGAGTCCCTTCATTGAAACATTCAGTCATACAAGTCGTCAGTACATGCATTTATTGGAGAGGAACAAATTTCGCCATACATATCTGTGATTACCAGCACATTTCAATTAAGTTAACAAATTATTAAAAATTTCTAAAAATTAAAGCATTACAAACAGTGGGGGCAAACTCTGTTGGGTGGAGGACAGCAGGAGGGCTGAGCGGCGCTCCAGCAAGAAGGAAAAAAAACATCTCGCATGTGTGTGAAATAAAAAGGGAAGCAGGGGAAAGTGGCTCTCTGCACAGACACACATGAAGCAAACACAGTACGTCTGCCTGCTGCGGGTTCAAATCCCAGGGCAGGGGTCGATCAGATATGAGCACAAGAGTGCTGTTTGGAGTTTGATCCCTCAGGTCTGGAGGAACTTCCACGCCAGCGCCCCCCTGTGGCCACAGGCCCACCCAGCAGAGAAGCTTTAAAACAGCAAAGAGGGCGAGGACCCTTATAGTTTGATGGTTCCTCGTGTTTTTTTTCTCATTATTGCACCCCGACTGCTACCAGGAGTCAATATTTACCTTTCCTCACCATTACAGATTACCCCCCTCCCCAAAAAAAGTAAATATTTGCTCTAATTTGTGTATGAAATGTACATCAAAACAGGATCATCATTAAAAGATGACTCCTGAATAGAAAGAAAAAACAAGATGGAGAAGTGGGGTAAAATAAATCAGAAAGGCTCATTCAGCTATAAAATAAATACAAAACTGATTTTTTTTTTTTTTCTCCAAAGCAGCCTAATTTAAAAAAGAAGAAACTGAATACGAGTCGGTGAGACGGAAGGCAACATGAGTGATGAACAGCGGTGGGATGGCAGCAGGTACCAGCAGAAGACCGGGAGGCGGGGCAGTGACGGAGACGGGAACCACGGCTGGTTACACAGCACAAACAGGAGTCTGCTGCTCCAAACAACAAAGGGGGGAGGGGAAAAAAAAAAAAAAAAAAAAATCAACGGTTTATAAAGTAAAAACCTCAACCAAAAGCAGACGTCGGACTTCCTGATGTTCTCAGAAGTTCTCAGGTTTTCCAGCAGGGAGCAAATTACCAGATGTGACTCTCAGAAAGCGTTTCAGGAGAAACGGCGGCGGCTCCTCCTCCTGATGGGGCGGGTCGGGGCGGGGTATTCCTGAGGGGCCAAAGTGAACAGAGGACGAGGAGACAGACCGGAGCGAGGTCACTTTGGCAGAGGTCCCTTAGAGTGTTCATTTCGGAGCCGAGGGGCAAGTGGACGCTGAGACAGACACCTTCGCTTCCACCACCTCGGATATAAAAGTCTCGACCTCCCGTCGCGGGAGCTCGGCGGGGGCCACCCGCCGTGCGAACCCCACATTCCACACCGTCACCGCCGTGTCCCTGCAGCTGTGCGCCGTGAATAAAATCTAAGAATTGCTTGTTTGTGGATCCTGGCAGAAGAGAGCGAGCGCTGTGAGAAACACCCGCGTTCTGTCTTTGGTTAGTGCTTTGATCTCGTCTCTCTTCCGTCTCACAGGAGAACCTGCAGATCGATAAAATGTAGTGACTATTTATTCCCCACCCTCTTCCTATAAACTCTGTGTTCCAGTGGTTGATGTAGTGTTGATGTGAAGGATCCGTATCGTCGCTGTTGAGCTCGGACACAGGCGGTTCGTCCTCTGCGTCTTCGCCGTCTGTCAGTATTTTCATATTCGGAGCTTTTCACTGTTAGGTCGGGTTTCTCTGTTGAGTCGGTAGTAAAGAAACAACAAAAACATTGTAGGGCGTCTGGTCACGGAGTCGAGCATGACGAACTGTCCGAGGGCCGTTTTCACGTGTCCAGGCGGTTCCTGCCTGTGGAAGAGAAAGAAGACATGAGCTCCGAGCGCAGCAGAAATCAGCATTTCACTGAAACGGAGCTATCAGGTTCAGGAGCTTTCAGCGCCCTCTGTTGGTCATTAGCAGAAACAGCTGGGGCAACATGACACTGTAATAAGAGGTATAGGTGTGAGGTGAGTGAGGCTGTTCCTGAGAGAGAGCCTAAGTGTGAAATTCTGTGTCTTTTGGAAATCGGAAATACTAACAGGGCAGTCTGGCAGAAACAACAACCACAAAACAAAAGATGAAAATGAGCTGAGTCGAGGTCACGTTGCAATCCTGGTAATGTGGAATTATTTTGTGTGCGACAGACAGTAGCGTCTGCATCACATGATCTGCAGCTGAAACACACGGTGTGGAAACTCAGCGCTGTGCATCAGTATATGAGTAGAGTAAGCTTCAGAAAGAAAAACTTAAATGATCCCCATAATAAAATGAAATATAAAGTACATTCCTATCGTTCCATCATCTGTTCATCTCCTGATCAGTGGTTAATAGTGATGAAAACATGATTAATAGAACACTTTTTTAAAAATCAAGTGTGACAGTCTCTGAAGTCTTTATGGAAACCTCACAGCAGCTTCTCAGTAGGACGAGCTTTGTCTCTTTCTTCTTGGAGGAAGCTGCAGACGAGGGTTCAGCTCTCTCACCTCAAGGTGCGTCTTTCCCCGTCTCCAAACTGGCTTCTAGCAGCAGCTCCTCCAGGTCCTGCCCACAGCTGACGCTCACTATGCCGGGGACACACAACGCAACGTTAATGAACGAGGACTTCACACCCAAAACCAGCTGGATTTGATTTTAAAACAGCTCAGTAGCTCACCGTGCTCCATCACACAGCTGCCGGGTTTGGGGCTTTCTGTGTCTAGAAGATGGAGGGAGAACTCTGGCTTTAGGCCGTTGGGCAGAGCCGAACTGGCCATCTCCTCTTCTAGAGCCTCGGCGAAACACTCACCCTCGTCTGCGGAGCTCTCGTCAGCTGATTCTTCCTCCTCCTGCTCAGCCACTGCGTCTGGATGCCCCTCAGGCGGGGGGTCGGGGCTCTCTGAGGTCTCTGCTGCTTGGGGATGAGCGGCAGACGGAATGACAGAAAAACCAGACTCTGCTTCCTGTTCATCTTCAGCCTCCGTTTGCTGCTGCTTTAGCCTCGTTTCCTCTTGGCTTGGCTCCTCTAAACTCGGTTCGTTCTTTTCTGATAAGCTGACCGGCGTGTGCTCCTCCTCCTCCTCCTGCTGGGTCTTTTTGGTTTGGTTTGGTGGCTGAACCTCCTCTGCAGCGCCTGCTGGCTCACCGTCCAGCTCTTCAGGTACAGACCCCGATACTTTAAACTGTAAACTGGTCTGGGCTGGCTTTAGTCCTGACGGCCTGTCGTCCTCCGTCTCTTGCTCTTCGGAGCGCTCTGCTGCCTCTTCAGCGGGCTGAGGCGCTGCGTCCGGCGCTGCAGAGGAGAAGGAGAGCTGTGCTGGTGCTTGTGAACTCGGACGTGTCGCCTCGGCGGTGGGCTGAGGCGTCGCCTGCGGTTCTGTGGTCTTTAGTGTCGACTCTGTGCGTGCTACGGGACTCTGCTCTGCCTTTTGGCAGTCCGTCGGCGCCGGCGACGCCCCCTTCACGTGCTCTTGCGTCAGTAGTGTTTGTGAAGCGAGTGGCGCCGGCTGTGCGGCGGACGTGTTCGCGTCTGCGGGCTTCTTTGAGGCGTCTTTAGTCTGGGCGGGAGCTGCCGGCGCGCTGGTCAGCAGCGGCTCGGGCGGGCTCTCCACCCTGGTCACCATGAAGATCTTATGACCCCGACCCGGGCTGGAGACCGATATGCAGCGGCCCGGAGACGGAGGGGTGCCGGGAGGAGCTGGAGACTCGGTCACAGTGATGCCTAAAATGAGACCAGGCGCTCCGGCGGGCGAGGCAGAAGGCGAGGACAGACAGGAGGAACTGAGGGGGGGCTGCGACTCAGGAGCGGGGGAGTTCGAAGTGGAAGAAGACTGCGTCACTACTTCTACTTCCTCCTCATCCTCGGTATCGGAGTCGGACTCCAGGGTCGGCGGAGGGGCGTGCGGCTCAGCACTCGCCGCCGACTGGCTGCTCTGTGCTTCCTTCCCCGCTCCCTCCTCCTCTTTACTTTCCCCGTCGACCTTCACTTCAGACGCTCCTTCCTCCTCAGCATCCTCCCTGGTTCCGTCCTCAGTCGCGATCTCGGCCATGGAGGCCGACTGCCTCATCTTCTGCTCCGTCTCTTCTTTCTCCTTGGCGAGGATGAAATTTCTCTTGCAGCCGTTCTGGATCTCAGCCAGCAAGGCACGCTGCGTTTCAATGAAGCTCTTCACCTGAAAGACAGAACCTCTGATCAAACGGTGTCCCGCTGAGGGAAAAGATTTCACAAAAACATTGAAAGCGCCATAAAACTATCGAAAAATTCTCCCACAAAAAGTCCCTCTGTCTCGCTAAGACTGAACTGAAGACTAAATGAACCAAAGCAAATTCCACGTCACGGACTGATTTCGTTTCGTTTCGTTTCGTTTATTTGATTTTCCAAATCAGATTTGAGGTTTAGTGTTTATTTTTGGATACATTACGATTGTGTTTAAACAGAGGAGCATCAAATGATGCCTACGTTTGTATTCTACCCACAAAACTTGTTACAGCAACCAACTAAAACTCAATCCTCTCCCATCCACCCTCAGCTAGAATTTGACACATTTTCTAAGTAACATAACTGGCTGGTTTTCTTAACACCCACTGTCCGCCTACTGTTGGTCTCATGCTCACCGTTTCTTTCTTGGGCTCTCGGTCGAGGTCGAGACGCAGCAGAGATGTGTTGACCTTCAGGGCGAGCGACAGTGCCATCAGGCCGCCCGTCTTGATCTCGTTCTCTCGAAGATCCAGGCGCAGGAGTCGGGGACTCTCCGCGATGAATTCGGCCACAGCCACGGCGCCTGCAGCACAGAAGCTCAGGATCAGGATCAGCAGAAAACTACGGTCTAACACAGACAGACACACACACACCTTCGCAGGACAGCTTGGTGGAGGCGAGGCCCAGTCGGAGCACTGAGCGGTTGGCGATCAGTCCGTCTTTCAGCTTGTGGACGCCTTCGTTCCCCACCGAGTTGTGGCCGAGGTTCAGAGTCTCCAGGCTCTGCGTGCATGGCTGAGAAAACAAACACGAACGTAAAGACACAAAACCTGCTTGATGACGTTCGGACAGCAGCCTGGAAAAAAGTTTGAGGAGTGACGCTTGAATGACATTACAATTAACGTAAAATGCACATTATGGGTAGTTGGTCCATTTTTACAGAAATTTCCTGGAAGAGCCCCTAAAAAGATGAATCATCACAAAACAAAATGAAATTATTTTTATTTGTTTTATGATAAGTAACATGTCAAAGGTTGAGCTCAATATTTGTCCCTGTATAATCATTTACTGTCAAAATCAATGTTATCCTGTCTGTACGTTTCAGGATAACAAGAGTGCAGAGCTTCTTTCTTTTCTACTTCTTTTCTTTTTCCTCTTTCCAGGTGAAAGTTCATTTGGTGATTTTGAATATTTGGAGAACAAATGCACATTTATTAATCAACTTGTCTTTTTGTTTCATGTGTATAAAACCCATATTAAATATGAAGCACATAAAAACAAAAAGAGCAACGTTCAAGCTCCGGACGACAACACTATATATAAGGTGTGTTCATGAAGACTTCTGTGTGAAAATGTTCAGTCCTGTTCGTCGCCTGTCACTGTAACCGTTTGCACTGCATCGCTAATCCATCGCCTACACGCAAAGACCATGTGCTGACGGATGTTTTAGAATAAAATGTGAATCCACCTGCGTGTTCAATCTTAAAGATCCTGTAGGCGCTGAGCAGCGGGGAATTAAGCAGATCAAATCTCCAGGAGGAGCTAATCTTTACCATCTCCTACCTCGATGTGAGCTGCAGGCAGTGACTCGTCAAACTGCTGCATGTTTGATTACATCCAAAAATCATTTAATCCAAAGTGTCTATCTTTTGGGTGAACTTAATGAAAAATAGTATCGACAGAGTTCACAACTTCTTTCATTCATGATTTGCCTTTGACCTCCAGAGAATCACACAGCTTCACAACAAAGCCTCGATCTGAGTTACAGCCTGCACACGTGGGCGATCTGCCAAACGTGAACTAAATGGGATTTAAAAAGCATAAATTTACATTAAGAATCTCTCTGTTGGAGTAATGGAAAGAATTCCTGTCCTCCGAGCTGCCCTGTGCTCATTAAACCTCTAATCGACGTGTGTGGACTATGTGTGTGTGTTGGTGAGCGTACCAGCGCAGCGGCGAGGTATCCCATGCCGTTGTGTGTGAGCTGGTTGTTCCATAGCACCAAAGTGACGAGGCCTTTCCTCTGCTCTTTTAGTCCTTCGCACACGTAGGCCAGTCCTGTGAAAACAGGGAAGTATTTTAGACTTCGCTCCATTTCAGAAGGAATCATGCGAAATATCAAGAAATGTGCAGTTTTAAGAGGCCAAGCTGTTACTGACATTTTCTCTGATAAACTTCCTGAAGTGTCCTTGTATAAAAGAACATTGTTTCATGTATATTTACCGACAGGATCATAATAACTCAAAGGAAACACAAAGGACTTGATATATCGTGATAACAGACATGAACGCCATGTTAGCAGTGTTTTAAAGACCTATCGCTGCTCCGTACCAGAGTCCAGGATGTGGTTGTTGCGCAGGTCCAGAATCTGAATGTTGTAGTTGAACTTGAGCAAGTTGCCCAGTTGAGCCGAGTCCTGCAGTCCGTTGAGCTTGTTGTCTGCCAAATACAGCTCCCGCAGGTTCATGTTCATCTTCAGAGCCGTAGCTGAGCCGCAATAATAAAGAAAGAGGTTTAAGAAACAGAATAATAGGAGATGTTTGTGTTCTACGGCCACAGAGATGAATGTTTGGGCTCCAAATGGGAAAAAGCCTCCACTGCATCTTCTCCGTCTTACCCAGTAACATGAGCGGTCTGCCAGACAGGCCGGCGTTCTCCAGGTGGAGGACGGCCAGACTGCCGCTGATCCGGAGCGCCCGGGCTACGAAGGGAGCCGAGTGGTCCAGCAGGGGAGTGTTACGGGCGTCCAGGTACTGCAGAGAGCTCGTCTGAGGGCAGAAACATTCAGTTCCAGGTACTAATTACTGATACGGTACAAGAGAGGATGCGTTGATGAAGCAGCCCCACAGAGGCCGGGAGGGATCATTAGAGGGGTGAGTCGAGAGCAGGGGAAGCAGCTCCATCCACATCCGTCTGGACACATTCGACAGATTTAACCTTCAAACAGCATTAATAGGTCTGGCTGCATCAAATTAACTAACAAATTACTCATGGCCGAGGTCAGGAACTCCACAGTGTTTTGGTTTATGAAATATTGAAGCAGCATTCTTTCCACAGTTTCATATTGGTTGCCCGTAACTTCAAGGTAAGAGTCACCTTGAAATGTTCTGCTGTGAAACACAGATGGAGATTAAAGAGCAGTTTATGGTCTAGATTAAAATGAAAATCAGACTGAATGCAACTTCTACATAAATGTGCATTTCATTTATATTGAAATACTCATTTCCTTTAAACAGTCCCATCTGTATTTTTCTTTACTATTCACTATTTGTCTCAATTTTTACCTTATATAAACACACTATACTGTCATGAAAGGCTTTATTCTATTAATATAACTAGTAGGGGTGTCCTCAGATAGTCGACGATTCGATGATTCGTTCGAAGCGGCCTGATTCGACAAGCATCACAAAATGTGGTTATTAAACGAGGACCATTCCATTGCAGCTGTATGGTGGTGCTGAATGACTGATTTGACAAAGAATTGCTTGTTTTTTTCCAAATAAACATGATATAAAGCCTATTTGATATGCATGTTAGCCTATCAAATATACTGTGGAAAAATTTACTTAACTTGTACTTTTATTCAATATTCTATCTATTTAGTGTTTGTGAATGAACCACCATGGTGAGTGGCACAATCCGATTTTGCACAGAGCTCCGTCACAGAGCAGCAGCTCAGTGGTGATTTGGCTGAACTTTAAAAGGCTCACAATGTCGGAAAAAAAAAACAAACTTCAGAACAAGTCAAAGATGATCCAAAAAAAGTCAAATGCAAGTTGTGTCAGGAGCTCCTTTCATATCACTCCACAACAACTAACATGGCTTTCCACCTGAAACGGGTCAGTAGCCAGATAATTGAGCGAATAAAAGATGTTTCTGTCACTCAGTTCTCAATTTTAATGCTGACTGTTATTTTGATTAATTGTAATATTTTAGGTTATTATAATATTTTTTTATTTATCTAAAAGGCTAATTCTATTTAATTTAGTGTTTGTTTTTGCATGGATGTTGCGCTGCGAAACAGACCCGACACAGTGCAATTAAGCCTATTTCATTAATTTGAGCAGATAATGTGAGAAATTGTTTAGGCAAAAAATGTGAGCTTATATGCAGAGATTATAGATACAAATAAATTACATGCTTTCGCCTGTTTGTTAGAAGTGGGTTTGGTTCTGGTCATTTGAACTATACTTCATTTGTTTGATGTTTAGAGTTACCGACACTTTGTTCCAGTCTGTGTTTCAGCGTGTAGGAAAAAAATAAGTGTTGTTTTACCTGCCTGTGCTGTTTTTTTTTTTTTTTTTTTTTAAATTGCTGCAACATTCTGCTGTAGCCTATATTCAAATGACTCTTAAATAATAATAATAAAAAAAAAGACGATAGATTCGACTATCAGTCGACTATCAGCAGGATTGGACAAATCAGATTCGACTACGGAAATCCTTAGTTGGGGACACCTCTAATAACTAGATGTCTTTAGTATCAAGCACTTTTACAATGAACTTTCACTGAGTTTTACATTTCAATTGTTATAAAATTGAAATATGAAGATGAGCTTCTTAAATTTTCATGACTTGCAAGCTCAAATAAAGTATAAAATCGGGATATTTCACTTAATGATCGATGCATCTGAACTATGTGATATACTCAAATTTGTGAACCAAATTTTCTGAATTTACATTTTTCATTGTATTTTTGTTTGAGGTAAACATACTTGTCCAGCATCCTTGATCAAGATTTAGCGCTCATTTCAACAAAGCAAATTAAAGTTGACAAGCTTCAAGACATGCGATCTTTCGGCTGGAATATTTTTAAGAGGTCTCCAGGCGGTTCTATAATATTTGGCGGGCCCTCGCTGCTCGATGGCTGATAGAAAAATCTTTATCTTCCGATAAATGATCTTCTTACAGGGTTCTAATTCTGCGTTCGCCCTGAGGCGTGACTCAGTGAAGAGGACATCTCCCGGACTGCAGAGTCCCGTGAGCTGCGCCTCTTAATAACGAGGCAATTCTCATGATGGGGCACGGGACACAAGCTCAGGCTTGATCATCCTGTCGCTGCCACATCGAGGGTGTCGATTATTAACAGGCTGAAACATCACCGATTCAAGGCTGTACTACTGAAGATACATCCCACGATTTACATCCTTCCTATAAGAGAGACAAAGCTCCCACAACACACTCAATTCAGAGGAACTTCTTAAATACATTAAAAAAAATACACTCCTCTTACTGCAGACGCCAGAATGGAAATCTTAAGTTTTATATGTTAAATCTGATGGAATATAGTTCCTGATTATGATCGTTTACACTCAGGTTTCTGCAGCAGCTGTCAACACTGAAGGATTTTTAATGATGACTGGACTGAATTTATCTTAATCTCCCAAAGGGATTTTTAATAAAAGAAAAAAAGGAGCCTTGCCTGTTTAAAGGGGCTTGCGCATTGTGTAATCTTTAATTGTTTTCAGTGTCGCTTTAGATGACAAATTTCAGTGACTTTCAATCATTTGCAATCTTAAAAAGGTTGCACCAGTTATCATTGTCTGAGTGATGGTTTGAAAGTCGAGAGAATCTCGTGCTGCTCTACCAAAGTGCAGTTAGAACAGTTAGGAAGACTCGTAATAATTTCCCAGCAAACGTCTTTCACAACATCAAGACGTGTTTTTCTGATGCTTTTTCTTTCTATCAGAAGGCATGCTGTCAGATTCAGTCACATGTGGACTAATTAAACCAATCATTCAGCATGTTGTGAGAACAGCGGCCGTAGACCGAATGCCAGGTTCATCTCTCACCTTCCTCATCATGTGCGCTGCGGCCTGCCATCCCCGCGTGCCAATGTGCTTGTTGAAGGAGATGTTGAGATGCGTGGCCGACTCGTAGTACTCAATCATGTCGAAGAGAGCTGAAGCCCCCTGATGAAGAGAGAGAGAGCGAGAGAGAGCGAGACGGTAATGAATATCTGAACCAACACGCCAGCTTGGATTAAAATCCAATCCAATTCAAACAAATCTGACTGCAGGTCACAGTGTCAGCACAACGGCAGATATGTTACATGATAACATCCTGGGGCTGCAGCTGGGGTTGCCACGGTAACCGTCCCTGAGGACAGGTGAGAAATGTCGAGGTGTTTCCATGAAGGCGTCAGGTGCGAGGAGAGAGAATACCGGAGCGAGGACGAACTTTTGTGTTTGTGCAACTGTAGCAGAAACACTTTCAACAGGACGACCAACACTAACGGATAAAATAATAATTCAGAATAAGCACTTAAGATAAAGTAATAAAAACTGAAATGTCTAACAGTCAGTTAAGCCTTAAAGCACTCAGAAAACGGCTGTGTCCGAGGTAAAAGTTTAGAGCGAGCGTTTTGCCTTCTGAGGAGGATAAAAAGCAACTAAATAAGGCAGCTCAGTGTCTTCTAGCCTTCCCCCTCTCACTGTGTACATAAACTGGGAGATGTTAAGGAGTGTACACTTGTGTTTGTCTACTGGGTGGAGGAAAGATTAGTCACATTTGGTTCAGTAACAACCAGCCAGTGAAAACGCTCCACATGCTCCTTAAAACATTCCTCTAAAAACTATTCGTCTGCTTTTATCTTCTCATTCCTTTCCCTGCAAGAAGCCATTGCTGCAGCTGTGAGTCTCTCTCTCAACCAAATCCAGGAATCTTCTGCGCTCCATCACCAACACTTCTCCTCGATTTCCACCTTCCTTCAATCTCGGCTCAAAACGGCGACACTTCCTCAACTATTTTTCCTTTTCAGATTTCCATTTCATCTCAGTCCAAGGAGAGACACTCGTCTCCGTCTGAAAAGCTGCTCTCTGGTGACTCAGTCCGTGACTCATTCAGACACTTCGTTCGCATTTCCGGGGCAGAGCTCAAAGTGTGTGTGTCTCTGCGTACGTCACTCTGCATTTATTGGGGGGATGCAACACTTTCTGAATCAATCTGTTGGTTGGAAAAAAAAAAAACAAAAAACAAAAAACAAAAGAACAATATGTGCACAGTCATTCCAGGAAATAAACACTTGTACTTTGATTTGCATACAAATTACGAATTTGCATTCCTTCCCATCAGGTTTAACTGGATCTCCAGTGTTAACACAATGACTGCGTGATGAGCTCTTTCAGTAAAGTGTTTTCCAGCTCCGTGCAGAGTTCATGAAGGATTAATGAGGACTTTAAACTTGTTACAATCGAGATGAAATAATTCTCAACCTACTTGGAGGGTATAGTGCCTTATACCAAATGTCAGGGGAGACAGCGAAAATATGCTGGAACATATGCTTAGATTAACTTCAGTATCATTCAAAAGACATTTGTTTTATCAGTCTTTTCTACATATAGCATACATGTTTTATAAAATCCTCCCATTTGAGTTTCATGACGTACAGATTAAAACACTCCCGTATAGAATGACAGACAGACAATTTCATGGACTCGCAAAGACAAACTCACTCAAGCTTCAGATCTTAAAGTGTGATTAGGATCTGAAATAACATGTGATCTATAAGTCTATTCATTTACAGCTCACTCACATATGTCCTCCTCTAAACTACTTTTGCATTATATTTGGAGCTGGAAGGTGAGTCGACAACGTATTATTGAACATATTGAGCTTCCAGTCAAATAAAGCAGTCCCTTGAGGACAACTCCCGTCTTAAACACAAGCCTGATCTAGGAAAGTGATTCTGAACTGGTGATTATGACTAAAAACAGGACTGTTGGCCTGTTTTCAGTGGGCTGTGGGCTTTTGTTTAAAAAAAAAAAGTGAAAAACCCTGCAAAACAATGTAAAGTTGTCTCTTGTTAAACAGTTAAATAGTCTAGTCATTTGGTTAGGTGAGCAGACAAACTCACAGGGACGTTGCAGGATGAGATGGATTTTATTAAACTCAGGGTCGACGAGGGCAAAATCGTCTAGTGTCCTGCTTTACCCTCAATGTAATAAAAATGTTTTCTGCAGCGAGATGTTGACGCATAAAAGGTTGAAGCCATAAAACTGAAGTGGCATGTGGAGCTACATTTTTAAACTCCATCTCAGTAGAGATAAATCTAACTTAATATCTGTGCCTGAAAACAAGGCTGTGTTTGCTGAAAAAGGCTAAAGACACTTAGAAGTTTTGGTTTCAGTGAAAATGCAGTTAATTGAGCATAAACAGTAATATTTCAATCACTATATCCCCATTTGCTGATCATTTTACCATCCGTAATTAAACTTACTTTTCTTAAGGGTTTTATGGCCATTGGTGAAGGAATCTGACAGCACACTTAATTCAGAAATAAAGTGAAAGGTGTCCCAATATCCCAAAGGGCCCAAAACTCTCTGGGGATAGAAAGATAATTAACACACCTTCTGTAAGTGAGCTGGAAAAATGGCAGGAGGCTGGAAAGTAAATTAATTCTGCGGTTAAAAGGTCGAACTGGCACGGCCTGGCCAGACAACTGAAATAATGAGCAGTAATTTCGGTTCCAAATCGAACTCATGTTTGATTCAGGGAGAAAGCAGAGCTTGTGTCTGTGCGACAGGAAGTGGCCAGGACCAGAGAGTGTGTGTTCCACATAGCAGCGCTGTCTATCTGTGCATGTCTGCGGCCCAAACATCTCTCAGACTGTTTACACAAGAGGACATCTGGAGTAATCAGAAACCCCGTGACAAACACTCCACATCCTGCCAGAGCACAAATAGAAGACAAACTGGTGGAAAGAGGAGAGAGAAACGGATCTTACATCTTCATCCAGGTTGGTCTGCTCCAGGTCAATCACTTTAAACTGGACCCTCTTCAAAATCTCCTCCAGGGACTCGCAGGCTTTGTAGTCCAACTTCTCGCCTAAATACAGAAGAAGCACAAACAGGTAGGAACATTTTATAATACTGAGACAGAAAAATGTGAGCGTGTGTTTTCCTCAACAAATTGAATGTGTGAGACTGCGTGTCACTCCCGTGGTATTCTCTGTGCTTACCTTTCAGATCCAAGCATTCATTTCGCTGCGTCAGGTCTTTCAGTTCCTGCAGAAATGAAAAGGAGCAGCGTCAGAAGGAGACGATCACATGACCTTCCCCACTGAAGCGAACTGTTCCACGAGTGGAAACCCTTCCCATCGCACAGAGGACAATTTGATAAATCAGAAATACAGACACCTGCAGAACAAATAAGTTCAAGGCGACACGAGTGCCAATCTGATCCAGTGCGCTGTGGGGAAAACGCTGCATCAGCCTCAGTTATGCCATCTTTGACGCATAAAGCGCGTTACATAAGGGGCTGTGCCATCACTAGTGCCAGTTTTCATTTCGGGGCAGACGCTCATGACAAGCTGAAAGTCTGGATGTGTCAAAGCACAGACACAGGCAAACTTTTTTTTTTTTTCTTCTTCATGCACTCACATTGAACCTTTCCCTAAGCCTACATTACAATGAAGAAATTCTCACAGTAACGCAGCAACCCACTTGGTGGGTTTGGGGTCAGTGTGAATGTGTTAAAACAGCATGGAGAGCAAGGCCGGCTAACGCCAATCTTCCAGGTTTGGCGCTGGGTTGGACTCACGGCTGTACCAACAGCGCACACAATAAAAGTTAGACCGCACTCAGTCAAAATTAAATTATAATGCTCCCACAATTACCAATACAAACAAGGCCATTATCAAGGAGCCACGACAGTGTTGGCAATTCAACTCGACGGCAGTTTCTGCTGATCTGTGGGGAAGAGATTTGTCAGCACGAGACCAGCGAGACATGTTTTGTACCGTTTTCTCTTTGATGATGTTAACTAGAAGACATCACAACTTGCACATTAGAGAGAAGTAGGAAGGAATGTAGCTCGTTTGTGATTTCAACCATTAAAATCTGTAAAGCGCTGCTGACGTGTCACAGACTCCCGCCCATGTCATGCATCAGCTTCACAGGTCAGTTTCATTGTCAGACTGCGTAGTCTTTACTAAAGTCAAGAATGAAGACAGCATCAAATATTTGGCTTGAATCAACAGTAAGTTGCACCAGCTTGCTATGTTAAGCAATCTCACCGTAAAAAAGAGCTGATAAAGAGGATAAATAGCTGGTAAATAAAAGGAATGTGAGAGTGAAGCGAAGCTTTAAACCAGGAGTGTTATTTAGGTGCCGTTATTGGACTGACCCACGATGATGTCTGAGTGTGACGTGGCTGTATCGGTATAAACATGACACTCGTACTTCGTGAGGACCCAAACCCAGACAGACAGCTGAAGAGGTCGTATCCACATAGTTTGAAAGCAACAAGAAAAGCGCACACCAACTGCTGCGTGCGAGTTGAGAATGGGAGGTTAACACTAATCCACAGCAATGCCTCAAACTGGCATTTACACTTTGAAGTGTACAGACACTCCACTCAAGTCATTTGAAAGGAAGAAACAGTAAGTTTAGGATGGTGGACTTTCCTTGAGGCTACTGAATTGCCAAGGACACACAGATGTTCACAGTAGAGCAAGTTGGGACCATTAAAGACAAAACTGACACGTGTTTTGTCTAGAAAGTGAGAGGCCCTTTTATATATATGCAAGCTGAACGCTTATTTACTGGAAGTGTAAATCTGTTGATTGGTGAGTATTCACCTTATCCTATCACGCTGTCCACAGTAGCACAGATCAGACTGTTAAACCTCTCACCCTGGTGAAACACCCAACCACCCACACAAACATGAAAACACACGGAGCGCTGCCCTCAGAACTATGTACCAGCAAATCCCCCTCTCTCCCTGCTGACTGCCCAGCCCATTCAGCATGAACCCCGTCACCCCTGCCCTCCTGTCTCCCTGACATTACTTATGTGCTCGGGCTGAATGCGACATGGGTGGCGCAGACCGTGCACGATTCAAGAGCCCTGATTATGCAACATGACACGAATTACACCTGAAGCCATTTGTTGCCATGACGCATCGGTTAATTAAACATTTGAAATCAGATTTTTTTATTTTTTTTCCCCCCAGCATTCATTTGTGGTGTTAAAACAGCAAGTCAATCTTCACCTTCAATTAACCCGGGCACCCGTCAGTGAGAATGACTTTATCAGTGTGAATTCCTCCGCGGCAGAGCTGCCAACACCCAAAATAGTGCATGAGGCGGGCTGCGCCTCAGCGTGAGCGGAGATGTCGAGCGTGTGTGCAGTGAGTGGACGGCGTGGAACTCACATTTTCCTTGCGTTTTAATTTATACTTCCTAAATTTTTGTGCTTCTGGCTTCTGCACTGAGATCACCAGGTATGAAATAAGGTTGAAGAGATGAAATGGAAAACCAGCCGTTGTAAAAACAAGCGGTTTTATTTTGAAAATGACTGGATTCACAATCAGTTTCACGTAGTAACTTCTTGCCTGGCTCAATCTTCTCAGGTGAGACGCTTCATTTTCAAGAACGTCGTCCACGAATCACTGAGTGCTGCGGTGCTGTTGTGAATAAGCCAAAGCCGAGCTTGATGCGACTCGGGGCTTTAAACATATGTTTCAATCTCGATATAAACAGGGAGGCTTACAACATGTCACAATTCCACTCTACAGGTCTCGACTTAAAAAAAAAGAAAGCAGTTTGCAGGGACTGAAAGCTGTTGTGTACACGGGACGACCCTCTATCAGAGCCAACTTTGACCGCAGCCACTCAACTCTACCTCCTGAGCAGGGAATGAGGGCAGAAGGGATCGACTCAATGATCAATGAAACTCAGGATAAGAAAACACTTTGCTGCAGTTCAGTGAATCAAAGGTCATATTTATCACACCTTAAAACTGATTTCAACGTTTGTTTGTCATTAGAGATCATTCTTTCATCAGTTATCATACAATGTTTTTTTTTCCCCCCCCCCCAAGATACACACGTACTTAATACTGCAAATACAAGCTGCATTGGAGTCCTCCGGCCCGAGCACCGGCTGTAAACCTAATCTTAAGATGAGTGAAGAAACAGGACAATTGTTTGTACAGGAAAAGGACATTTGGGACACTTAAAAAGGGTACTTCTTATTTTGCGGTTCAGACTGGCAAAGTTCACAGCAGTCATTCTATGACAAACAGAATTATTCCTTTTCTGGAGCAATGACGCCTGTCGGTGCTCTTAAATCGACCAGTAATGTAACCTGGTGCATAAAAATGCAGTTTGATACACGCCATAAACCACCACTTTGTACTGCCCTTTAAAAAGAAAAATATAATCTTTTACTACCAGAAAGATCATCATGAGCACAAGCACTGAACAGTGTGCGCACTTTGAGCCATTAAGACCAGGGGCAATATTTGAGTAACCCCTCCTTTGAGAGTTGGATGTCATGTGAGTGTGTTTCAGATGAGGCCATCTTTCAAGGCTCGTGACTGATGAGATCCACTGTGATTTGAAAACTAGGTCTTAAGAGGTACAGTCTGTGAAATTCATTGCGATACTACAAATCTAAAGTACAAACAAATACCTAAAACAACTTACAACACAACAGACAGACATTGCGTCTGTTTTTGAAGGTTACACTGATAAAAATACTTAAGGACAGAGTTTTCTATGATATCATGGTGTTCTTACAGTTTATTCTTCTATGGTTGGATCTCTGCTCAAGTGAGATTTACAGACTGTCACATTATTCGTGATCACAAAAGAATGTCAGGCTGAAGTGTTCTCTGCAACATCCGACATTCAGGACTGCAGGTTTCAGCGTATTCAGTGAACGCAAGCGAGCACCACGACCGCATGAAAACTGTTGCATAATTGGGGAAACCACTCGGTTTGGGTTTGTGCAGCGGCAGAAATGTGACACAAGGCTACCAAGTGTCTGGGTTTTAAGACTCGGCGGGGAGTTACTGCAGAACAAGCATTCGACATGCGGCTGCTAAATAGTGACCCTTATAAACTCAAAGACATGCAAACGACTGGCCAGAAATGTACATAACCTGTCGGGCCCCTGGCAAGTCGCCACGTGTACAATCCATTTGGACTCAATAAAGAAAGCATTTATAGTGAAACTTGGGGAGAAGAAGAAGTAAAAAAAAACAGTAAATGACTGAGCGCCTTTTGCTAACCCCCCCTCCCTTTCAGTGGCTACACATCTAGACTGTTTATGTGGCTCGTTACTGCAAGGATGACGGAGCAGAACAGGCTGGTGTAGCGGACCAGCAACGTCAGGGACGGCTGGAAACAGGCCGGCCTTCGCAAACATCAGCAATCATAAAAAAAAGATATATACTTAGCAGAGGACATGTTGGGACATTTCTCTCAGTGGAAATGTAACCAGACCATATGAACAACTGGAGTTTACAGCAGCAGCTTAGCACAAGGATGTGCATTTCAGCAAGTGGCTGAGAAGTTAACCCAGCCCACTTCGATCAAGCTGCGCGAGCATGTCGGTGATTTTCTTTGCAGAATTTCCCGAATCACAAGCGTGTTCGCATCTGGGGCTCCCTTTCCTCTCTATTCATCACTTGCTAACCTGCAAACGTGCATGCACAAAGCTCCAACGGAGAGGCCCAGAGAAGGGTTTACAGTGCGTACGCTGCAGCGACAAAACGTGCTAATGTGTTCCTGCTGCAAAGGCCACGGCCGACTCTTCCCTTCAGTCAGTCTGATACAAAGTAAAGTGATGGATAGAGTTGGCGCTCCAGCACAGATGTATGGGCAGAGGCAGGCAGCCACAAGTTTGCATACACACCATTCTAATGTCTGATCCACTACTAAAATGTATGGCGAGGCTCTCAATTACATAACAAAACAAGTCTTAGCTTTAATTTTCACATGTCAATAACCCAAATGACACTTTCTTTTTTAACTTTCCATCACATCGTTTACCCTTTCTGTAGCACTGATTGGAATCCCAGGTGTAAACGCTTTACTGCTACTGACAGATCATGATTTCAGTCACATTTTTCACCATTTATAATTTCAAGCCTAAAGCATCTAAGTTCAATAATCTTGTCATTGCATTTCTGTAAAAGACGGTGTCCGTACTACTGAGTGTCACTGTCCTCTTATGATGTAAAAAGCAAACTAAACATGATTTCTGCTGTAATGTTGCCAACCATAAAGCAGGCATTTGTTATTCTGTGCAGTACAATCAACATATTTTGAGAATGCCAGTTCTGTTCACAGCTGTTTTGGTAGGCTTTTTTCTTCACGTCGACAGCTGGTGGCACATTGTATCAAGTGTACATACTGGAGAGAGAGTAATAGCTCTGGAGAATGTCTGGGCCCATAGGCCACAGTCTCCTGACAAACTGGCCCACTTATAAATATAGTGTGTGTTATTTATACATATACAATTGTTTGGACTCGAATTTCCAGCTGGATCACCAGGCGACAGTAAACGTGTCTGCTTGAAAATGAGGCCGTTTCACTGGTGCTCTATTAAAATCATTTCCCATTTACTGTTTGCAACAAAAACAAACGAGACAAACACTGGAAACATATTCTACAGGGGAAATCATTTGAAAACAATAGCAACACAAACTAAGCATGAGCCCCAATCCACATACAGAGACACGAGGTCTGCAGAAACAAACACAAACATCCTCGAGGCTTCCCCTACTGGATTTGAGGAATTGCTCTTAGTGAGGGATTATCAGACACATGACTGTACTGGCTAACCCACAAGAGACTGCAAAAAAGAAAAAAAAAAAGAAAAGGAAAAAGACATGAAACAGCACCAGCCTGTCTGTTGGGAGTAACAGGCACCCTTACCGAAAAAAGAGCCCATCTCTGCAGGATGCTATCTCGGCTCCTTTCAAAGCGTGCCCTCAAACCACATTAACAAGCTTTTGAAGTCTTTTCAGGACCAGAAGAAAAGATTTAGGCTGTAATTCTTGGAACTGAATTTCTTTTTTAACAGGAACCATCACAATTACAGAGCAGTGCTGGGTGGGCCGACAGAGACTTCCTAACGTGAACAAGTTGCTCATGGAGCTGCTGTGTGAACAGGACAGTTACGTTACTGCTCTGTATGTCCTCCAGCCTCGTGATGGAGTTATTTTCACTTCTGAGGTTTACTTTTAAAAGACTTCCTCTGTTCAACAACAACTCAGGTATTGTCAAGCTACAGTGTGATGAAAACATCTGAAAAATTTACAAATTCTCCAAGGCTGCAACTAACAATTACTTGAATTGAGTTATTTGTAAGTACTTTTTTGTTTAAATCAACTGTTGCATCAATTGTCCAACAAAATAATTCAATTTTTTTTTTTTAAACCTCCAGTTCAGTGCGTACTGGAGAGACAAAGAGGGGAAAAAAAGCAGGAGTTCGGTACACTGGAGTTGAGAAGGCTTTTTCCTCTGCCAGGAGATTTAGCGTGGGATTATGACGCTCCACGAGAGGTGGCACAAAAAATGTGATTATGTTGAAATGGGCCTCGTCATTCATCAGCTTTTACAGTCTTTATTTTTAGCATTTTGCTTCAGAATAAAACCTCTCCAAGTGAATCCAGTCATACCGGCCAGAGTTATGCAAGCGAGATAATCAGCATATATAAACATTGTGTTATATCATCTGACTGTTCAGGAGTTTGTGTGCAGCTCGGCCTTACCTGTATCTGTTTGAGCACTTTGGGCATGGGTTTACAGTTGAGTTTCTGACAGGCCTGCTTGTAAGAAGAGACGATCTCCTCCACCGTCACATTCTGAGCTGCAGGGAAAAAGAAAACATTGAAAATGTTAGATGTGATTCTCAACTCTGTCACTCTGAAGTAAACTCACTCAGAACAAAAACAGAAAATTGTGTCCCCATTTTTCTTCAATGGGTTTCCTAATTATTTTTGCTTCAATTCAATGCTTAAAATAAAATAAAACGAAATAGATATTTGCAAGATTAGCATGCAGCTCATGTTTCACCGGAGGTGTGTGCAGTTGGAACATGATCCTAAAATACATGCAAAATGCAAAGTGGTTGTGCAGAATTTGCTTGCTGACATGTTGCTCGGCTAAATGAAACCTATTGATTTTGAGACTTAGCCGTTTCAGTCACTGCACAAGCACAAGCTGGACTTATACAAGCATGAGGAAGTGTTTCTCATGACCACCAAGACCAAACAGCGCTGTGGGGAAAAAAAAGTGCATCTAAAAGAAGATGTGAAGTCAGATATTCCGGTTCTCAGAAGAGAAATTTCGGTTTCAGGCATTGTGATGTCCAGTCACAAATACACTGGGATACCGCATTACTGGGTTCATGGCTCTTCTCTTAAACAGTCACATGAGATAAAATCTTTTTTGTGGGAAACCCGAGTCAGGGGTTCAGTTTTTTTTTTGTTTTTTTTTTTACCACAACAGCACAATACAGAGCAGATCAAACAGAAATAGAAGTTTAGAGTCAAACCATCATAAAACCATTTAGGCTCAGCAACAGCGACCTACTCCTATTTATTTAGTATTTTCAGAAGAAGCAAAACAAACAATTTAGTTATTACATAAATGGAACTATTCCGAGCGTTTGTTTGTGTATCTAAGTTCAGTGTGAATTATGACCTTTTTTTCCCCAGATACATGCGTATGCAGATCTTGTGACGACACGTGGGTCAACTTGAGTACAACTACCAGGAGTCAATCTATGGAAAACCAATCCCCTTATTCTTTTTGACAAGGCTATTTTTTTCTGAAAATGAATTAAATTACAGAAATCTTCAGAAGTTTAGTCCTTCACTATCAGAACTCAACATCTGCTGGATTTCGACGACTGGTGAAGACTCAACACAACATTTTCTGGTTGTAGCTCAAGTTTTTAAAAACAGACTAAACAAATATTACATATACTGAGAGAAAACAGAATTTCACCACAGTACTAGCAGTCACAGAGTCATGTCTATTAGCTGTCTTTCTTGTGCGCTCCTCACAGAATTGTAACCACTCCAAGGGCTCCCCTACTTAAGTCAGCAAAAAGGAGGTATTGTTCTTGGTCTGAGTGTGGGTCAGCCGCCGTTACCCTCCCAGACTGTTGCAGGGGCCTAACTCCAGTCAGATGACTGGGCAACATTCAAACCCACTGTTCTCACTCAGAGGCTCAGCTGGGAAACGAAACGCAGGGAAAAGCGTAAAAGAACGACGAAAACGGCATTCATGAAATCATTTAAAGAAGGTCAGGATGTCAGACTATATTAAACACAAGAAGGATTTTTTGAAGTGATGAATCTCCCCATGCAGATGAGTAAAAATATGTGGTGTGTGTGTGTGTGTGTTTTCGCTGCAGTCAGCATTTTCACGTCTCACACTAAGGTGCGAACATGCCCACCCCACGGTTCAGCTCCCTCCGTCTCGGCTCTCCTTTATCACCGCCCCATCAGTTTACCTCTCAGCAGCATCTCCCGGCCCTGCGAGCAGCGATAAAACACGAGGCATCGCTGGCGGGCAGGCCATGGATCAGCGCCGTCACCAGGAGCTGCTGATCAATGCTGCGGCGATTCTCAAGTATGCCAGACGAGATACAAAAAAAAAAGCAACTAAAAGGAGTCACAACACATTTCCCTCGTAATCAGAAAAAAAAAAAAAAAAAACTAAACAGCAGCACACACTGATCGATGCACACCAAATATGTTTGGTCAAATAAAGTCAACCCACTGCGTCTGCTGTGTTCACGTCACCTTGTACATACCGGTCATCAGAAAACTGCATTCACAAGCTGCAGAAAACGAGCCATTAAAGGTCATACAGTCACTGTTAATCAGCCGTTTACAGAGAAAATGCCTCTGACTGCTGCGCTAGACTTGGAAAAATGTTAGCAAAACAGCAAGAAAAGCCTCCACTTCCAGGAAACTACCACCGTCACGTATTGAGCAACAGAAGTGTGTTAATATAGGAAGTTAAAAACTTGGAACATATGTGCGACCGTATTTTTTTTTCTCAGCTGTTCTGTCTCTAATGAACAGATCATTCTCAATCTGATATCTTCTGGTTACATGGAGCATATGTAATCCAATTACACACTGATCCGTCTGAAACAGCATCATTCAAAAGCTTCTACTGTAGAAGGTTGGCCTCACTGAAAATATGATTGACTGGAGGTTGTGGTGGAATTGATCAGAGAAAATGTTTCAGATTTGTCTACACTGTCAGAGCTTCACGCCCATGTCCGCTACTTAACAGTTGTCATACACATATTAAAAGGCTCAGTGCACCAAATCTTGCCTTGGAAGTTAATATATTTTATAATCTCGGCAAGTTTCTCTACTGCAAAGCATTATGGGACTGATTTGAGTCAGTCTGATGATTCTCTGTGATGATAAACCAGCCCCTGAATCTGATCACTTTATTCAGAGTTCAAATAAACAACACAATCTGATATCAATTGGAAAGAATTCAAAGTAGGAAAAAGCAACCGTGTAAATAGAGCAGCTGTTAATTTTGTTCTACGTAACATTTCGCAGGTCGCAATGTGGTGCAAGTCGACACCAACCGATGTACAGTTCAGCTGTATCCATCTGTAACAAATCAGAATCACTGGTGCATCAAGAGGGAAGAAATCTCCCATCTTGCTTCAGACCTGCGAGAGCATCCAGCTCCGTTTGATGACCACATGATCAACCCTGCGGTTTTACTACCAGGAACTAAGTGCTCTGGTCTATGTGCGAAGCACATGAGAGAACACGAACGTAGGCTCCCATTGTCCACCTGAAATCCCTTCACTACTGCAGACACCAGAAACCACAAACTGCAGGAAACTGCAGCTTGACAGAGAGCAAAGTCCATGTGTGTATAAGGACGGCCTGCCATTACCTGAACGTAATCACTTCAGTTACGCACCAATTTCAAATAGAAACCTTGATTGTGGTTTTAAGGCCAAAGCATAAAGTACAGCTCTAACGTATCTGCTTGTCCGAGTTAAACTGCATTTAAAACAGAATAAGTTCAAAGGTTTTGTGGAAATGACTGATTGTTAAAAAAGTATGGTTACAGTTAGATGTATAAAGTTTTGCAATTTTAAGGCACTAAAAACTCAAATTAAACATCACATTTTCTTGTTACATGTTTAATGGCTTGAGTTCACCACTGCACTGCTTAACGAATCATGAGACGGCAGTTACTCATTCAGAACTGCACATACATTTAATCATGGCAAGGAAATATGGATACATTTGCGTCACATTAATAAACCTTGTGTGCACGGTCGCAGCACTATTAGCATTTCTCATTATAAAGCCATCTCAAATCCAAAGCTCTCAGTCGTGAACTTCTGCAAGAAAAAAGCCAGATGTACAAATTTACAGAAAATCTCCAGTCCTCCTCACATATTGTGCTCCAGGTTTATATGAAATTCCTTTCAAACTGACAGGCAGCATCAAAACACCGATTTAAAAATGATTACATGAATATATTTTTATTTCCATTCGTCAAAACTCAGACAGCTGCAGTCAAGTCTCTGCAGACATAAGTACAGACAGTCTCCCTACATGTCAAGGACTTAGTTTTTCTTTATGGATGCCTTTTCTCCTTTTCAAGTTTTTACATCCTCATTTGTTCAGAAATGGTTTGAATTCATTACAATATCTGAATAAACACGGGCGATGTTTCAAAGTGATTCTCTGCATCAACCCACCTGGTTCTCGGTGCTTCTTAATAAATGTCAAAACATCCTGAAAATCAGTTGCAATTAAACTAATTTATGACTTCAACCAGTCACAATGTGTTTTTATTTCAACCAATTAATCCTAGCTGACATTTGCGCCTCCGTCTGCAAAAAGGGTAAGCAAGTACAGCTCTTTGGCTTTAACCTGAGCACAGCTCCGTCCAGTGAGGAAGAGAGCCGTTCAGTAAAATCGTACAGTACACTTTGTGCGTTCCAGTGAACACTGTGTCCTTGGAAATGTGTTAGAACAGAGTCGCTGTGGAGTGTGTATAAACATTTCCTGAAGGGTGGGGAGGTCTCATGCCTACTACACAATACATTTATACATTAATTACAGAAAGCGAGGAGATCAGCAAGATGGAAACAACTATTACATTTGTTCGAATCAAAAAATGCAAATGATTAACTCAGATGTAAGAAAGTTGAGCAAGGAAACTCTGAACATGTTAACAAGAAGACAAAGCCTAACCAATGTGTTTAAATGAACACAACACAAAAGAGAACTTGAGTTAGTAAAAGGTACTTGGGTTGATGCTTGCTGCTTCAACAGAAGTGAGAGATGCAAGCTTCGGCTCTGCAGGATCATTAAGAGCTGAGCTGCAGCTGCTGCCTGCCTCTCTGCTTGCTCTTGACTTTGTTTTATTGCTCTCCCTCCAGTGTTGCTGGTACATGTACAGAGGGAGTGGCAATCAGGAGGTACACACAAGACGGGGGAGGAAAAGATGGGATGGGACTGCTCCAAACGACATCTCTGAAAACCAGGTTAAGAGCTGATGAAATGCAGAATATCTCCTCTGAGCGCAAAGCACAGATATGAGAGGATAGCAGCGACAGTCGATACAACCCAAATGCAGAGAAAATGAGCACATACACATTTGGGAGACAAGTAAAAAAAAAAAAAAAAAAAAAAAATGCTGAAAGTTGGAGAAGCATGGAGGGAGGGTGAAGAGTTTGAGACCAGAAGGTTACTGATAAGTCAGAGTTGTTACAATCTGTGCTTCTTCTTAAGTGTGTATATTACAGGCAAAGGAGTGGTAGTTTGTGAGTTGAACTGATGCTAAAGTGTCATGACACATACCGCAACGCTGATCTGATAAACCCTCCACTTACTGAAACCTCTTTGTATTGACCCATTCGGGAAGAAAAGCTAAAAGACGTAAAAAGACCCCAATAAAAACCAACCTTTCCATTGTTTTTTTTTTTTTTTTTTTTTAAAGATACTCTAATGTCATCGAAGACGACAGCCTGAGGAAACAAGCCGGGTAACGCAGATGCAAAGTTCATCTCCTGAGAAGGCGGATGACATTTAGCTACCTTGATATTTTCAGTGCGGGGAAAACAGAAGGAGATAGAGCCATGTTTGAGCCAACACTGCAAAAACACCAGTCAAGAAACATGCCCTCTTTCTCCTTGTTTTTACTGCTGGCCACCATCCACAGCGCAAGAGCAACAACACACAAACGCTAACTCACTGGCTGCTGTCATCTCCGAGCTGGAGAGCAAAACAAACAAACAGAAGAAGAGCACGACGGCGTTACAACAGCGCAGAGCCTGCTGCTGAGTCAGATTTCCAGTGGAGAACTCACTGCTCTGGATTTAAGGCTGAGAATTAATGATCATTTTTTTTCCTTTTGACTACAACCCTGTAGGTTCAGATTTACTGGTAAGCTGACCAAACATGTTGCGAAATGCCAGGAACAACAAGATGAAGATAAACCACAAATATTTCATCCACATGACGTTGTACTGAAAGTGTTTGGACACTGTTCCAAGACAAGACAACAGCTCCTGCTCTCACGCCTCGTTTGGTATCTGTAACCCTCAAATGGACACACTCGCACACTCTTCCAAGTCAAGATTTCTACAGACTGAACAGAAGTCCAATGGAAATGTATGCATTAAGCCCAGTGGGATAATTGATCTGAAAAATTACTCAGGATAATCGAGTTGGAAGCTTAGCCTTATAACATCTTTATATGGATGAACAGTAGAACCAGGTTTAGACTCACCGACTGTCTCTCAGTATTTATTCCTCAGAGCAAGATGTGACATGGCAATGTTGTCCATATTTTAAAACACCCATGTATTGCACTGTGTTCTGTGAACAACCAAACTGGCAGGTCATCCTCCTTCAACGGAGAACATCTCAACATGTCTCAAAGGAATATACTCTAAGTTCATGTCTTAACCCTTTAACTGTTGCCAGATGTTGTCAAGCTTGACAAAAAAAAAAAAAAAATCCACCAGAAAAACAAAAATCTGATTTCACCAAGTTAAGAGCTGCAATTACAAGTACACTTAGATTATTCAAATCAGTTGCTTTGATCTTTTATTAAATGAGCACATACAGTACATCAATAAATCACTGAGTTTGTAGTTTGCATTTCATTCCAAATCTTTCCTCGTCAACATGTTGTGGTTGAAGCAGCTCCCATTAGCTCCGTTGTTGCGGTGTTGCTACACCCAGCCAGCTGGTTGGGGATCTTGGGGTGAGGGTAAACTACAGGCAGCAGCAGGAGGAGGAGGAGGTATAGTTGAAGTAAATTATAAATCAATTACTTAACCTGAACAACTGGCAGAGCTGTAACAAGTCCAGACGCATATGTTCAGAGAAGAGGGCCGTGCTGACAGCTCCCTGCAGTCAAGCTTTGACTGACAGCTTGAATTATAAAGAAAAAACCTGCTACCTCACTGCCATGCCTTAACTGCTCAAACTGTAAGACATGAGATTGTTTTTAAAGCAACTGTTTCAAAACGGCACACCTGAGGTTATAGGAAGCATGAGGAATAATCATTTTGCCCTCAGCGGGAAATACTTTTCCGTTTTATGCAATCCAATTCTGCACCCTTTTTTTTTTTTTTTTTAAACAAGAGTTTTCCGTCCTGACTCCAGAGATTTCTGGACCAGTAAGTGGTGAAGATGCCAGAAGGGCCTGGGCAGCTGTGTGGTCACAAAGGAGTCTGTTTCGTACATTATGCCCAACAGCAGAAGTGTCCTCCAGGAGCGACAGCACTGCAACACAAATTTAACAACACTGCTGGCTTTTCAACCAACCTTTTATTGTGGCCAACCACATTAGGTTAAACACTTCTGGCTTCAAATGTTGATTATTGTACTAATAACTCAATTTGGAGCATAAGCCTGCTTTTACAGCCCTGGCCTGTAAACATGTGGTTTATATTAGTATAATGACATAACATTTACATCTATTCATACATTATTCATTTTTATATTTGTTGTTTTTAACCACTAGAGCCCCATTTCTCATATGCTGCTTCTTTAACGTTCCAATTTTTCTGCCTTTGCATATTGATGACAAACGACATGTCACGGTACGTTCACGAAACAGAGCTGCAGGGCGAACGTTCGAGCCACAACATATGGTCCTGGTTTAACAGGCTGCTATATAAGTAGTAACCAACTTTGGTCTTTATGTCCAATAAAATATAAAATAAGAGTAGATCTCCAACCAAGTGTTTGTTCTTTTTCAGGGGAAGTGTGGCTACATAGGTTTTGACAAATTAAATGACAAATGACTGAAACTGCTAAAAACAAATGTCCTTGAATTTAGTTCAGATGAGAGAAAAGGAACATGGTTTAGATTTACAAAGCAAAACTAATTAAACTGTAATCTTCATTCTGAAGGTTAAAATATGTTTTGTAACTCCAGGCAAACTTAGTTTGGGAGAAAGTGGGCCAAAGGGACACTTTTGGTGTGGGTTCTTTTAAATCTCCGATTAACTTTGCAGAGCAAGCCTCCTGCCAAGTGAAATGCAGCAACTAATCAAAAATGCATCGTTATGCACAATACAACAGCTAAAAATACAAGACATCTCTCTCTTCTTTGTAGCTGCACAACATCATGACACTGCTGCAGTCTAAACCTCTTCCACCACCCACAAAAGACAAATCGACCCACGGAGGGTCCACGGTGTGTGTGTGTGTGCGCTTGCTTTCTAGAAAACATATCATACAAGATGTGAAGTCAGAGATTCTAATTCAACGCCTCAGTGTTTCCACCTTCCTGGAGCAGCTGTTCTTCAACAGAGGAAGACAATTATCTGTATGAAATACAGCTTTTCATTGTCACAGTCGTGGGAGTTTGTGTGAAATGCTAGTTGAGGGAAGACTTCAGACAGGTATTTTTCCTCCGTGTTTACCGAGGTTCAAAGCTAAGAAAGCAACCCTGCTGCAAGTATATTTAGCTTGTTATGTCTGATGAATTGCTCCTGCTGTTCCTCTTAGTGGTGGGATTAGAAGTGCTTGTCTCGCTCTCTCGGATGCGTGTAGTCTCTGGTGCGTTGTTATGGCCTACGTTAAAGCTGAGGGTGTAAGCAGGACTGCGACCGTTGTGAAGCAAGGCGTTTGTGGGGGAATTTCAAAATTGCTTTAAAAAAAAAAAAGAAAAAAAATACCTACACCGATTTACACCTGGACATCTGCTTCTGGAGGATGACCAACATCAGACAGCTTGTTTTAAATGTCACCTCCATTGTTCAGACTTTCAAAAGAGAGACTTCAAAAACACCTAAAGGAGCCTGCAGCCGCCCGAACTATTTTCTCATGGAGTTTGTTTAAAGCCACTTGGTGATGGAGCCAAACCTCGAGGGCCTCTTTACATATGTGATTGTCATCTTTCAGTGTGCTGGAAAGAGAAAACACCTGCGCAGAGGCAGCTACCCTATGAGGGCTCTGTGTAACTGCAGGCAAACAGAACACTCAATTCAATACCAGCCTTCGTTGCCCATTTTTGCAAAAAAAAATCATTTAAGATATAAAGAATTTGTGGGAACAACTGAGTAATCCTGTCTGAATTTAGGCGTCAAGAGTGACCCAGTTTTTATACATGTCTCGGTCTGTTTATCCTCCTCTGCTTCGCCGCCTTCTTCACTTTTTTTTTTTCCCCATAGCCGACATGAAGCAAAGTGCAAACATACCATCTACAGGTGCTGTGCTTTCTGTCTTCACTCCAGCAACAAGAAGGAAACAAGGAAAGACAAGTGTTTGCATGTGTGCAGATGAAGAGGCAACAGTCGGTGTTCAGAGACGGACAGACACATGAGAGATCTGGCACACAGAGAGAAAACGCCTTAGAAAAGGCACTGACCCATATCATGTCTTGCTTTTCTTCCCTTTGACTTGTCGGCTCATACTGGCGTCACTGGCAAAGAAACAAGTTCACTGTGCCGACTTTAGGGTGAAGACAGTATCATGATCACGAAGGTTTACTACTAGAAGAAAAGAAAACGCCTTTGTCTGTGCGCATCTGTAGTTTCTGAATCGCTGTGACTTCAACAGAGTAATGTTCAGGTATGCAAGAAGCAAATTAAAGAAAGGGTGTGGTTCAAAAAGGTAGTCTTCATGCATAAAAACTAAAATTTTGGTCTGTTTAAGGTCATCCAAACAATGTTCCTAAAAGTGGCAAAAAGACGACAGTCACGTGTCATATAGGAGGGGGTGCTGAATGGATTGACATCTTCTGAAAGCTTCGAGAGCACTCCTCACTCCACAGCGACTACTGCTAAGAGCTGTGGTTAGTTGGAACAAATACACCAGCACTACACCAAAATGACAGTCCGCATATTCCCACGATAGTAAACCACTAAACAATGCTATCTGACATCTTTTTCCAATATGGGAGAATGAATCCTCCCACAGACATCAAAGCACATTGTGGCTCTAAGACTCTCACGCCACATATTTTGTCTCTTACCATGTAGTAATTCACTGTGGGCGACTTATCTTAACAAGCTTAACATTTAACTGCTGTTAGGATCCATCATCAAAAACCCCATGACTATTCTTGTGCCAGTTAAGAGATTTTGAATTGGAAATCATGTGGGTCTTCGTGTGCGTACTGTGACAAACTGTAACTCTTAAGTTTTATATTAAATCTTCATTTTGAATGTCAACATTACATCTAAAATAATTAATCCTAGTTCAAATTTGAATTATTAACCAAAATGTGTCTTAGGCCGAGTAAATGCTCTTCTTACAATGCTAAAAATGCAGGCTAAAAGACACTTCAGCGTAACTGAACCTGCTATGCAGTGGCCGGCAATTCTACGAAAATGAGATTCCAGTTTTACTAAAAGTTGGTAATGCTTTGTGTAAGTCACCCTCAGCTGATCATTTAAATGTCATTCATTATGCTGAAATGCGAACGTCATCGAAAGGCGACGCCCAGGAAACCAGGACTGACAGGTTACACGCTTCAGGAGAAAATTATTCGAAGTCGGCTGTATAAAAGAAACGTCTACACCAACAGAGAAGATCAGACGCAGAGAAGCAAACGCATGGACGCCAGGTGTTCGACTAATAGCAAATTGAATCCAGAGGGTTTCAGATATATGGCCAATCTTTTCAGTAGCCTTTAGATCTGCTACACTGTTGATGGAAAACAGGCCTGAGAGCAGCTTGTTTGGTCGCACACATCATCTGCATGTTGCAGCCGAGAGAAGAAACACTCATGTTTGTGTGGAAGCAAACGATTTTCATACAAAACTTTATGTTCACACAATTACAAAGCAGCATACAGAAGAAACGTGGCTGATGCATTTACAGGTGACATTGTCACAGGACGACAGACATGCAAGATATGGAGCACTTCGGCAAACTTGCAGAGCTGGTTGACGCTTGTCAGGGAGTGGAACACACAAGTGATGCCAGCTCCTACTTAACAAGTGGGTGACAATGTTCAAAATAGCCCCCCCAACTCTCCCCCAAGCTCCAGTCCCGTTCCCTGCCATTTCACACTGCTGTGCTGTGGATGGCGGCAGCAGCGTCATTCACACATGACAGCTGGCTGCCTCAATTGTCAGAGGTGGGGCAAAAAAAAAAAAAAAAAAAAAAAAACAACAAAAAAAAAACAGGCCTGTGGCAGTACCACTCTGTTCTTGTACAAATCTGCGTGCCAAGACAGCAGCAGGAGCGGCAGGTGATACAGAAAGATAAAGATAAAGGTTTGACTTTCAGTTGGGAGCTGCCTCCTGCTTATCACAAGAGATCCTGAAGGTTTAAACTATTATCTAATATTATTTGCATAGTCTGAATGCTACTATAACAGCACAGGTTTGTACAAGAGTGGAAAATCATCAGCAAATACACCAAAAATTAATGGCTTCTAACGGTGCGGCTCAAGAACTGGCCAGACTTGGCAGCAGTGGGACTAAGCACAAACTCATGAATTCATTCCAAGTGGCTGTGAGCAGATCAATAATTAACAGATGGCAGACTGAGGAAGAATAATAAGCAAATGCAACACCTTCTGGCTTCGCTCAAATCACACACATCCCTCGCAATCCCAGTTTGTAAATGGCAGGTCATTTCACAACACGAACCTTCACTTCCTCAGGTTGGTTTGGACGTCACTGCAATCAGTCAGCTGGACATTACAGCACGGACATGTGGATTTCAGCTTTTGGCAATAAGACATAACTTGTCCATCAACAGTTGGTAACAGAGCAGCCCATTTAAACAATCTCCCACGTAGAAACAGAAATCTGCCACACCAGATGGAGAGCGACATTATTAGTAAGCAACAGTCTCCTGGGCTGTCTTCTTTATGCGGGGCAGAATTGAGCAACGTGCAGACAGTGAAGACGGTATCTGTCCCTTCCTCGTGAGTGAGAGGAGCAGGTAAGGGAGAGGGAGAGAGAGGAATTCCTGTTCCAAGACTGACAATCATGTGAAAGTCACTGAGACACATCAAGAACCAACAGAAGGAAAGGAAGCCGATATACAACGCAGTCATCAATCAGGTGACTTTCACATTTCAGATGAACTGGTTTTGTTGGAGAAACTTCTTGAAGGTGTGGTTTAAAACAGAAAATCTCACATGGCGCCATACTTTTTGAAATTCACAAGAAACGGTGTGGCAGGCATGCATAACAGGTTGGCAAAGATCTGACATCTGTCTCTCGCTGATCAATATTGTCAGCTAGAGGTATATGAAATCCGTTTAATTTTTTTCCCCAATTCCGTTTTATTTTTCCCCAAATTCCGTTTTTTCCCATTTTAATATTTCTGAATTTGGCATTTTGCTTTTAATGCTCATTTTTACCATAAAAAAGTGTCTGGTCAGTGGAAATGAATAAATGTGCACAATTTAATAGGATATAACAGTCCATTTAATGTTTAAAGTGCTGCAACAAAGAAATACTTTTCAATTAAATTTAAAGAGAAATAATAAATAATAATGTAAATAATGTAAATAATCTCCACCGTCGCATGTCTTTGCGAGTCCAGTCCACGGTACGTTGACAGCATTTACAAAAAAGCTTATCCCCTGAGGCATAAAAGTCTGTGTACTGTTCTGCTCTGTATTTTGCGCTTAGCGTGGAGTTTCGTAACTTTTTTGAATGTGTGAGAGGGGAGGGAGCAGCTCGCTTGGACGTTGTGTTGTTGTTGTGTTAGCATTAGCATGTTAGGGGCATTGTTTAAGTGACGTACACGTTGCAACAGCTCGGGCGGTCCCCCCGGCATGTTCGCTTTGCACTATAAGGTTCCATTTTCTCACGAAAACTGAATTTCATGCCAGATTAGGGCCAACTCTGCAATATTCCGCGTTTTATTCCAATTCCGTTTTTATTGGTCATTTCCGCAATTCCGTTAACACAGATTTCATATGGCTCTATTGTCAGCTTACATCCGTCACCCAAGCGCAGGCATAGCAGCTGATTTGAAAAACAAGTTTCACATCTTATATTTTGATCACATATCTTCAACCGAGTTTTTTTTTTTCCCTCTGCCGGGTTAAAGAAAAAATGAAAACTGATCAGCTGCACTTGCAAAGTGAACCGACTTCTATGCTTTGCCCGTAGTGAACATAGAAAACTTGCAGCCACAACGAATGGCATTTCGCAGGTCACAGTCTAACAACCCGATGCCAAGTGAGCTTCGGGTCTGACGACATGAAGCGGAGCTGCTGCATAATAAACCCGTGTTAATCAAGAGGCATCACTATTGTGTTACTGAAAAAAGATAAATGGTGGGTACAAAGCTGAATCACTAGTCAAGTTGCAAGAATTACTTTATATTTATTGGAGTCTCTTTCTGTTCCTTATTTGAAAGAAGAAGAAGAAAAAAAGACGGTTCTTTCTAAATAATTGAAAACATTCTCTGTAGCCGAATGCTTGCAAAGAGTGAGACAACTGATAAAGCAGAGCACATAGTTCTAGCCGTACTAAAAGCTTTTTAAGTTACAAACAGTACTGAGATAAGGCCCAAGCTGGACCTGGAGGAGGAGGAGCAGCTTCGCAGCATGTTAGGAAGTTCAACAATTTCAGGAAATGATGTAGTATTTGCCTGAGAACTAGAAAACATCCAGGTCTGATGAGGAAGGCAAAATATGTGGGAGTAAATTAGCCTACTCCAAGCTAATCCACTTTTTAATATTTTACATGTTTTCCTCGCACTTTTTAAAGTCCCAAAAAAATATGTTTTGTTGTGGATTATTAACAATGGTGGTTCAACTGGCTGCTTGCCCAAATTTTTTTCCCCTTCTCTCTTTAATCTGAGCCTCACACATTGTATACTTGCTGATATGATGGGCGGGCAAAATGAGAGCACCAGGGAAGACAGGGAAACACTAAACCCAAGTATTCTGCAATTGGTCCCCTGAGAGTCGTCCCTCCTGTACTACAGGTGTTTATTTTACGCAGCCGTCTCCTTTCAGAAGCTCATCTTCTACTAGCAGCGAAGCAGACATCACTTTCTTTGCAAGTTTTCAATTCCAATCTGACAACTTATTTTTCCCCTCAGCGGTAACTTGCACTTTGCAAGGTAGAAGCCTGGGGC
The DNA here is from genome assembly GCF_902148845.1 of Salarias fasciatus. Lineage (NCBI taxonomy): Eukaryota > Metazoa > Chordata > Actinopteri > Blenniiformes > Blenniidae > Salarias > Salarias fasciatus. The sequence goes on along the minus strand of NC_043758.1, from coordinate 12,372,744 downwards.
TCATTTCACTGTGAGGTTTATGACAGACGAAGTAATGCAGGAACCCAACGAACCCGACACGCGATCTAAAGATAAAGGCTCTGGATGGATGGGAGCGGCATTGTGCTGGTGTGCACTCTGCTAACGAAGCCTGAGGAGGATTGGCGGAGATTCAAATGGTTCTCAAGACTGACAGCACGTGCAGGATTAAGTCAAGATAATTCAGATTGAATGGTCAGTGCTGGAGAACTTTATCGTTAACACTGAATAATGGTACCATATTAAAAAAAAAACAAAAAAAAAAAAACAGAGAAACACTTATTTGAAAAACTGCATTCACTGACAGAACCGTAAGTTGTGTTAACATTTATCATCATCGACTTATCTTATTGAACAATGACAAAAATATTTGCAATCTGTCATTTTTAACAAATGAAATGGTTAAGGTTTCAAAATGTAGGTTTTCAATGGGTTGTATTTTTCAAGTAAATAATTTAGATAAAACCACAAAATATTCTGTCACTTAGATGCACTTTGGAGCACTAATGTTAAGTTACATTAAACTAAGTAATGTGCTATTTCAGAGTATTTCTACTCTAACTTCACTTCCAACAGTCAGCACAAAATCTGTGGCAGTGAAATGTTACGATTGACAGCCCGTTCAAAAGTTTTCTAATAATGTCTCAATTGGAGGACAAAGAAGTGAACAATGAGAACAGAGGAAGAATGAAAGAATATATAATGAATACAAATGAATATGAAAGCTTGAAAATATAAAATGACAAAATAAAATCAGTATGTAGAAAATGTCTCAACTGGGCAGAGTGAAACTTCTTTAAAGTCATGAATGACGACGAAGAACGTAGTGAACTTATACAAGAGAAACTGGTACTCACAAATATTGAAACACTTTAATTTCATGTAGCAAATTAAAATTTTGTATCAGCACAACCTGTCATAATAAAATATTGTTGAAGTTATCATTTACCAAAATTAAAAACCTAAGTTGCACAGTTATCACCTCACCCCTGATTTATCAATAGCACAGTAAGCTGGACCTTTGGAACTTAAACTACAAGATAAATATGGTGGATAAATAGGCTAAACACACACTGTGGGCATCAGTTTCATGGGGACGAGAAGACCTGGCTAACGGGAGCGGACTTTGCCCCTCTGGAAAGCAGCTATAGATAATTTACGTCTGACTGGCCAGGCATGCACACTGAAAAGGTGCTGTTAAAAGCAGTATTAAGTGTGACGCTGGTGAAAAGATGTACTGAAAGAATACGGAATTTGAGAGGTCATGTGTAGATAAATGAACTCGAGTAGTGGTAAAGTGGAAGTCAGATCAAATGCAAGTAGAAGTCTGAACTTGAGGAGGACTTAAGCACTCCTGTTCTTGCATATTAACCTTGTTGCCTATGATGTGCTAACTCAAATGAGCCCTCCCCCCATCCATACATCTCGCATCATTGACCCTTTCCTCGGACTGGCCTACATTCACTTTATGGTTATATACATGTCAGAGGAAAACGGCAAACCAGAACCATTAGTGGAAAAGTCTTGGATCCACACCACGACCGCAAGGCTGTCAGTGGTACACCTAATGCAATCTGCTATTTTATCAGATAACAGCCAGCTGTGGCGTCACAGTACAGTGAAGAAACACCAGTGCTCACATGAGAACTGTAGATCTGTTCATTAACTGGAGTTCACTGTCCGTGCTACATGGAGAGAGGCACGATACACACACACACACAACACACCTTCTCTGGACGAAACACGAAAAATTAACACCACAGAAAAGAACCGGCTGCGTGAAAAGAATTAAATTGCGCCAACAAGAACACAAATAACAGAAACCGAGTAAATAATAAAGATTTTTTGTAACAAGTCTAAAGTTCCAGTATATTTCCAGTTGGTGATTGGTGCAGACTGATATATACTTGGTAAAATATGTGAAAAATGACAGCTTTAACCTTGAGGCATTGTTCAAGATTGTTCCATTTGTCAGTGCAGTACAGACATTCAGCATAAACGATACAGCACTGCATGATGATTATAGAATCAAATTTGTTGAAGTTCGGGGCGATTAAGCAAAGACAGTAAATGGTCAGTAAATACTTCACTGACATTAATATTTATTGTGCATGACTATTAATGACCTATGGAAACAGGCATTAAAAATTCACCACACTTCCAGAAAAGAGATTGCCGAGCACCAATCATACACAACAGCCACAATGTTTGTACTCAAAATACTGTATATTCTTTGACTAATTTAAGTTTTTTCCATGCTAAATATTTCAATTGAGGATTTATAAAGCCCCCCCAGCCAAATGTAACAATACTTGTGAAGCACTCATACATTTACGATGATATTGCGTGCATGATAGCAACAAAAAAAAGGTGAAAACTTTCATTGTATCCTAAATACTAATCTCCTTGTGTCAACACAGTACAGGCCAAGTCGTGTCCTGAACTTCTCCAGACGTGTTTAACAAACAGGAACCTACTGTGTTTAAGAGGCACACCTCAAGGAGTGGTGGGATTCACTCACAATACTGCACAGGCCGGGGCCTGGAGTCAGATGAGCAGTTGCACTTTAGGTTGTTGGTTCCAAAAGTACAATGTTTTTTTTTTTTTTTTTTGATTATTTGAACTTCTGTTTGAAAAACGGGTGGGAACACAGGTGCCGTCTGCCTGAGGACTAACCTGATTGTAGCCTGAGCTGTAAAGGAGTTGAGGCTTTTGAAGAAGGAAACAAAGGAGGAGTCTGCTAAAATACCAGCACATGGACACACCTCTCAGGTACCAATGTTGACACCAAAAAAATATTTACATATATAGGCTACACAAGAAATACAGCAGTGCACATTTTATACCCAACTTCAACTCATTTAGAAATGGATGAAGTGTGATACATGCAAAAGACATAAGGAGAATTGATTTTAACAAACTGTGGTGAAAGGCGTGTTGAGACAGGAAAGACAAATGGAAAACCATTCACACAAGCATGCAGGGACATAAAATATTACCGTGTCTCCAGGGATCCTTGGGCTCCACTGCTCCAGAGATGATATCGTCATCCGAGGGAAATGTCACCCTTTTGCCGCTTGGTTTGTGTTTATCGTCCCCCTCCTGGATAGAGGGATACAGTCCAGCTTGGTCGGTGCCAGAAGCCTCTGTGCTGATCACTTGGTTTTCGTCCGACTGGCTTTCTGCCTCACAAGCAGCCAGCACATCCTGAGGAGAGGACTCCGAGTCTAAAGTATTGTCAGAAACTGTGCTAACATTTGAAGATTCAGCCTCCAACACCCCACTTTCATCAAGGCTTAGATCCACACCTATGTCCATGTCCCCGCCATCGTCCCCTTCTGCCCCTGCAATCTTTACAGGATCACTGGCAGACGCTTCCTTCATTTTATCCTCCCCAACATTGTCTTTGTGCTGGTCATCATTAGAAAAGATCAAGTCAGTGGGATTGACTACAGTTGGGGCATCTGAGGCACTGCTTGTTCTATTCCCATTGACCTCATCAATTTCAAGTGTGTCCTGCGCCGGATGGTTATCCTCCTCGGCAGTCTGGAGGTTGTCAGTGAGCTGGGGCATCTGGTAGGTTTCAGAGGCCTCTGTGGAAACAATGTTCTGCTTTTCCGTGTTACTGTCCGTCATCAGCTCAGATATCCGGGGGGTGATCCCTTCTGTATTGTTGGCAGTGTAGTGATCACCGTCCACATTGCTTTTAGTTTTGACATTGCACAAATCTAGACACTGCTCCTCGATATTCATGTTTTCATTTCCAGTGAGACTCAAGCCTTAGACTGAACCACTTAGCTTAGATACTGACACAACCTGGGAATATGTCCTTTGTCTTACAGCAACAAACAAACTGTGGTCTTTTAGTGACTGAACTGGATTGAAGTGCAATCGATAATTATATTCTGTATGTTTTTTTTTTTTTGAATATGCAAATAACTTTGGTGTATCCCCTATAAAGTGCATAAAAAAAAACCAATAGCATAAATATGTGACAGCTGTACGAAGTCTATGCTCTTTCAACAGTAATTCATACACCAAACCAGAGAACTTCGCTCAACTACGAGCTGTGCAGGTAACCACTTTAAGAACTTCTGCCCACTATATTGCTGCAAGCTGAAAACACTCCTTGGTCGTCAGCACATTGTATTTTGGAGGATCGGGATATAATCAATCGACACAAACAAGTCCACTCAGGGTGCCTCCATTACGCTAGCACAGTGAGCTTAGTGCCCGACACCAACACCGATTCATCTGCATGAATTAAAGCGAGCTAAAGCCTGCTGCTAGCTTGCTAAACTTGTTGTCCAACAATGACGTCCAGGCCCGTGTGCAATCGCATGCCCGCTTCTTCATGTGAGCCCGTCCGCTTGTGCGCGACAAAGTCCATTCTTCCGTGTCAAGAAAACTGAGTCCCGACGGCGGCTCTCGCGTCTCAACCTCTGTCGTGCATCACAAGCCTCGACCAGCGGCGCTGGGGAAAAAAACAGGCGTCACACTCCGAGCAATGAGCATGTTTCAGTGGCTAACATTAGCGCGGAGGAGCCGTGCCGGCTCAACACGTGCTGCTACGTGCAGCGCTAATTATTAAAAGGGAAAAACGAAGATGTTCAGACCGCCCTGGTCTCCTGGGTGTCCCCCTCTCTGCGGGAGAAGGCAGCGGGAGCGCTTTCAGTCCGGTGTTACCTTCGCTAGCTTGTTGAAGTCCAACAACTGTTTGTTGTTCACACGTCGTGCGTCATGACGTCATCCAACCGAAAGGCTGCGTTCAGCAGACGCACTGTTCCACGGCGTTTTAAAGGTTTGGAGCAGGGGCGTCACAACACATCTGAGTTCGGGGGCTACAGAGAGCCCCCTGTGATCTAAAGTGTGCCAAACCGACATCAACCCCTTTCTGGCACTTATTGAAATACTTAGTACTTGGAAAATTTCTCTCTGCTAATTTATAGTTTCATTTCTTTTCGGTTTAAAAGCTCCAAACCTGTGGAACAAACTTTGTGAACACCTGAGGACTGCTGACACTGACACACACTTGTTTTCAGATCCTTAAAACACTATTATCTATCTACTCTGACTTTCCTGCAAACAATAGATTTTACTAATTCCATTATTTTAAGGTTTAATTTTGTTTTTATTTTTATGCTGTTTTGAACAATTTTGTTTCAATGAATTTTCATAATCTTAATTTGTTGAGATTAAGATTCTTAGCCTTGGCCTTGTTTTAATGTATTTCCATCATTTCCATGTAAAGCGCGATGAATGGCCTTGTGTTCCAGTAGTGCTACAAATAAAGACATACCTCCATTACCGTTCAAATTCAGTTAAAAGCAAATACAATATATGTCATTTGTATTTGAGAAAAACTTGAGAAAGCACATATATTTCAAGTTTAATATCAAGTGTTTTGAAGTCTAGATTGTTATACATTCGTTTTTTCCACAGATAAATTCTAATAGAAAACATTGCTTGTTCCAAAGTTTCTGAATATTTACAGCTCATTTCATGCTGAATGACAATGTCCTGTATGTGAAGGGTTTTAATGTACAGTAGTAGAATAAAGTTTCAAGGAAACATTTTTGTTCATCTCAGTTTACAGTTGAAAATCACTGAGAAACTCATCTTTCATGATGGTTCAGTGCACAAAATTGGAATTTTGAATCAATTACATTAAAGCAAATGGTCACTTTGACATTTTATTACCGAGTCATGTTGTCTAGAGCTACTAATATGGCAACACATTTAATCTGATTTACAGTCTGCAGTTTCAGATAAAGCTCTGCAAATCATTGGTATACAGTATTTCTTTACATTTGTATCATTCACTTGTTTGAGCCACAATTTCACATTTTTCTCATCTTTGAAGTCTTGATGATTGCATAAAGCAGTGGAGCAAATTCCTCAAAACTAATTCTTAATTTCTTCAGTGTCATGATGTAGGCTAGTCCTTCTGAATTTAATACTCAGAAGTCCATGAAACTCTTCCAAAAACAATTCAAGCATTTTAAAGTGCTGCACACTGCAGAGTGGGACTATTGAATGAGAGTACCAAGATCAGCACACTTTTATTACAGCAACCACAAGATTGCCCTTTTCTCCAGAAGTATAAATTTAATGCACAGTTTAAGACAGTTTAATATATTATCAAACACCAGTTTAAAATGTAAAGCCTTTGAGATTCAACGTCTTTAGATGGCTTTACCCCCCTCCCCCTGCTTTAGGGATAAGGCCTTCGTGGATATTTGGGACATCGCGTGAAACCCGACACCAGTCCTGTGAGCTCTTCGTCATTTTTCACTGCTTGCAAGATGTAGCGAGAAGCAATGCGGTACGTGTTGGTATGTACGCTGATATTTCCAGACAGCTCCAGGACTTCAGTGACGAGGTACTCCAGGACAGCCGTGAGGTAAACTGCAGCTTCAGGGTCAACGTGATTTGCATGGTTGCCCTTCTGAAGCAGCCTGTAGGTGCGCTCCACTGGGAAACAGGTTCTTGCTCTGCAAGTCCAGGACATGAGTCGTTTGGACGAAGCCTTGTTTCCTCGGGGAGTCGTCTTTAACCTGAAGCTGAGGAAGGAAACAAAAAAAAGTGACGATTCAGGGAATTAAATTGCATCTTAAACCTGGGATCTAAACCGTTTCACATTCTAGGAGGACATGTTTACCTTGGAGAATGAAAAAAAACTTGATAACACAGCCCTCACAAAATAGACACAGTACCACTCACAGAACACATCAACTGTTAGTTGTTGTCACTCACCCGGCCATGTGTTCCTCCTCGAACTGGAAACAGCAACTGCACACTGAAGCTGCAGGGATCTGCTTTAATAGCAGTCAGGCTGCACTGCGTTGATGAATGACACCTGGTTCCTCTGCTGCACCTGTAGTCACTCAGCAATCAGGAAATCATGAGGAACAACACACAACAAATAAAAATGTTTTTAAAAAACAATGACTTAAACACACTGATAGTAGTAGCGACTAAAAGTGGGAGAGTTCATTAAAATATAAATTTGCCACCTCAGTCAAATTAAAAATTTAGAGATACAACCCCAAATAGATGTATAAAACGATGTTGGACAATTTTGGACAAGTGAATGAAAATGAGTGTATATTGGTCACCTTAATGGTCACCCTTTTTTCTTGCCGGTTGTGAGGGTCTAAGGCGGTGGTTGCTTTGTTTTGTCTCGTTACTGTGAATTTGACATATTAACATTATGCTTATTCACTCTTTTTATTTTTACCAACCAATGTAACATCTTGAAGCCCTCTGAGGCAACTGTCGTTGTGATACTGGGCTATACAAAAATAAATTGATTGATTGATTGACTTTTCATTTTTAAAGAAAGTGTAGTTTTATTCGCAGGTTAAAGCAAAAAAAGTAGAAATCAAATTTTATTTCTAGATCACTTTTCAGATGAATTAAAAAAACACAAAGTGCTTTACAGCATTTAAAACCAAACAGCATAAAAAAGGAAGCCGTCCCTCCCACCATCAACATATGATAAGATAAAACACATAATACAGTAAAACACACACCTTTACCACAATCGCACATGCACACACACACTCCCATTCTCACTCCTTACAATAGGCTGGCATGGCACAGCACTGAGGGTCGTGGAAAACGCTGCCAGTGAAGCCATCCACACCGGGAGGAGTTGCAAGTCCAGACTGCTGGGGCGCCGCCCCGCTAGACTGAGAGAACCCCACACCAAGGTGGAGAGCGCCCACCAGCCAGTCAGGCCAAAGGATCCCCAGCACCAAGCCGACTTAAACCCGCAGTGTGAAGGACCCCCTGAGGAAACACTGGGCTTAAAAACTCTAAACTTTGAAATATAAGATGTATTAAAAGCCCTGCTGTAAGATAATAATGACAATGGTAAGAAGTAAGGCCCGTGGTCTGATCCTCGACAGCACACAAGCGGCTGAATTTTGTAATAATTTAAAGATTGTAATAAATCTAAATAAAATGAGATTAAAGCATGCATTAGCACCTCTGTGCTGGCCTGACAGAGAAATGGGTGGAATCTGACTATATTCCTAGGGTTATAAAAACAAATCTTTGTTTTAATATTTGTGGGAGAAAATTCAGCTCAAAGACAAAGATCATACCCAAGTTCTTTACAGATTGCGCTGGTTTAAAATCTTGTAGTTTTGGTAAAAGTTTCTCTCTCTGGCCTTCAGGACTAAAACCAGGGCCGGCTAGGCTCTCACTCTAAAACCAGACCTTTTTCAAAATATTATTTGTGATTAAAAAGTCATTGACTTGGTTAAAAAAAAACGTTTTAAATCAGTTTTTCTAAAATTTCACTTGAAAACGGTAACTTGGATACGAGTCTGTAATTGTTAAAAATGTTTGGTTCTAAATCGCTCTTCCTCAAAAGAGGCTTCACCACCGCCGCTTTAAAGGCAATGGAGAAGACACCCGCCTGAAGAGAGCAAATCATGGTATTTAAAGGGATACTTCAACATTTTGGCAAATTGGCCCATTTAGTGCAATTTCTTAGTCATTTCGAACAGCATACTTACTTTTTTTTGTGAGGGTGAGCTATTGTTTATCCAGAGGTGAGTCGGGGAAGCTTTTCGGGATGGACACAATGGAAGTGAATGGTATTTTTGCTTCCCCTCGTCAAACTCATTAAATACAAAATCCAACAACCCCAAAACACTTCGGTGGACACGCTATAATCCGCACATTCACTACGCTGTGAAATATTAATACAAAATTACCAGATTGAGTTGTTTATGCGAAGATTGCTAAGACGGAACTACTTACTAAATATGGCGTCTGGGCGTGGTGATTTCAAAAGAAAAAGTAGTTCCCAGTATTTGCTTCAGTGTCGTAACGCTACAATATTATTTGTTGGTGTTCCACAGTGTAGTGAATGTGCGGATTATAACGTGTCCACCAAAGTGTTTTGGGGTTGTTGGATTTTGTATTTGATGAGTTTGATGAGGGGGAACAAAAACACCATCCACTTCCATTGTGTCCGTCCCGAAAACCTTCCCCGACTCGCCTCTGAATAAACAACAGCTCGCCCTCACAAAAAAAAGTAAGTATGCTGTTCAAAATGACTAATGAATTGCACTAAATGGGCCAATTTGCCAAAATGTTGAAGTATCCCTTTAAAAAACTGTTCCTCAAAGAAACCATAAAAACATTTTAAAAGCGATGTGGGAATGGAATCCAAAAGGAAAGTTGTTGGTTTTACTTGGGAGAAAACTTGACCAAGAGTCCTCGCATTGACCAGGTCAAAACTCTCCAGTGTTCCTCAGGCACGGACAACGGTTCAGCTGTGTTCACTGATAAAACTGGTTGGGATAAAAGACTGGACCTGATGTCCATGGTTTTGGTTCTGAAGTGGTCTGCACAGTCTTTGCAAAGTGTGTCTGTTGGCGCCTTAAAAGCTTTATTAGAATTTGTATCTTTTGAAACATTGAAGGTGGAGAAAATGTTGAAGATGGAGAAGAGAAAAGTAACTCTTTCATGTGACACGTTTATATACTGTAGACATTGCTATATCTCAATATTCTGATTTGGTTGCAGTGACAAACAGCACTGGACAGTCTAGTGTCTGATTAACGTTTCGTATTTAGCTGAAGTTGCATCAGTTAGTTGGGGGGAAGTTAGTACTCTGTTGGGCATTTTTGAGGCTGGACTGGTGACAGGTGCAGGGTGCGCCCTACAGGTATGACTGCTGTCAGCCCTCCAAATGTTGATTGAATTAAGAAGATGGTTGGATAGAGGTCACAATGTTTGTGACCAAATTCTGCATTAAACGCAATGATAATTTTGATGCCCTCACTGCAGTGAGCATCAAAATCTGCATCAAATTCCTTGTATGGGCAACTGTACTTGGCCAATAAAAATGATTCTGATTCGGATTCAGTGTATTTATGAACATTTCTGTTCTTATAACTACTCATTCGGTCACATTCAACACTGTTCGTGCATCTACAGTCATGTGGGTGAATATCCCAGACAGAGATGACTCAGACGCATTAAAAAACCTTCAACAGCAGATGGCAGCACAGACCTCAGTCACAGACCTCGTTGTTTGATGGAGTGATATTGCCTTTCAACTCAAATGAGGCATTCTTGACGTTTGGGAGGCTCATAAATCCAGATTTAACAAAGCTGTCAGCCTTCACTTCATGATCAGGTGGTGGCTGGGTCTCTGTGAGCGCCTGATGTGCTTACTAAACACTCCGGTGAGTGATGACTCATCTCCTCCCGGTGTGTCCCATCTATCAACTGTCTCACTGAAGAGAAACCGGCATGGGTTAACAAATGAGGATTAAAATGCACAGTTGATCCAGTGAACAGTCCATAGAATCACATTGTTATATGGCTCTCAGCTGACAATGTTTACAGCCTGGAGTCTTCAGTCTGTCTAAAGGAAACCGCAGAGACAGGTACTCATATTGATGCATCTGGACATTTCGAGTTACCCGTTTGACATCAAACATTTTTTTTAAGGTGTGGTTCAACACTGAGGTACCTGAAAAACACCACCTCACTCACAGGGAGAACATGCAAACTCCACATATGGTGGAGTCCAAGCCTGAACTCAAACTGGGCAGTGCTCGGCACAACAACACCTTGTGGTCACTAAGCTGCACCGCTCTTTCAGTCTCATACTGCCAGTCCGTCCCTGCTCCATGTCAGCTGTCTGCTCCCCAGAAGCGATCCTCACTCACTTTACTTTCAGTCCTTTTATCGAATTTCAACTGAGACTTGACTTTAGAGAATCATCCCCAAAGACTTACAGGAATGAAACCTTTGCTTTTATCAATCATTCTCCCTCTTTTGGCCACTGCCAGTGTTCATGTTAAGTCTCACATTCCACCTGCAAAGATCTAACGACACAAATGCATGTGTGAACACGTGCACTGTTACATTCATGCTTTTTAAGAGTTATTTCTTACAGCTTTCAAGCCCATCTACAGCTGAAAAAAGTAATTTAAAAAAAAGCCAAAATGCAGCGTAGTGCAGGAACAATACGTTCAGTTTAAGAGAGCTACACTTACATGATTATTGAATCTTATATATTAAAAAAATAAGTCTCAGTAGCTTATTTTTCACGAAAAAAGCTCATTAATCACTAAATGTTCACAATGTTCACTCCTGCTTTGAGGCCGCATCGGCTCTGTCATTGTCGCCATCCTCACCGCCGAATTTCGAAGGCAAACAGCTTCGCCATTCGTCTTCTACCCGATGTACCGTCACTGAAAGATGGAGGAGAAAAAGAGAGAGCGAGAGAGAGACATTTGGACTGTTCGGATTCACTTTAAAGTATGGCAAAGAGCCAATTGCAAAGCAGCGGGAAGACAAATTAAGCGGGGACCTTCCCAGCAGGTCGTCCTTGGACAGATTGGATGTGATTCTGTTTAACCTCTCAACATCCTCCCGACGCTGGGAGGACAGGACGGGACTCACAAACCCTCACTGAGCAGTTCCCCATGCATATGTCTGCAGCCTGACTTTCAAGTAAAATATACAGCCAACACACTCTATTGAGCTGCCTACTAATGCTATTCATTTGCATTCATCTGAGACCGGATCAGTGTATAAGTCTGTAAGCTGCAGTTTTTCATCGTGTGAGTTGTCATCATTGATACAAGCCATTTATTTTTGTGCAGGTCTCCTGGGGATCTCCGTCTGGATAAAGGCTAAATGCCTTCTGTATTTATTAGCAACAGTAGCTACTAACACTGAAGTCTGCCGGCGTCTGCAGCTGGGTAAAGAAAAGGAGATGAAAGGAAAGACGGAGGAAGCCCAGAAACGATCCAAACACACCGTTAAAGTTTGTGATTGAAGGAAAAACCAGACGTCTTCCAACTAGATTTGTTTTCAGTGTAGGTATACACTCAAATAACACAGATTATTTCCCCTCTTAAATGTTTTCCATGAAATTCATGCAAAGCTTTTCAGGCCTGCCTCGCTTTTTGTCTTGGCATCAGGCAGGTGAACAGGTAAATAACATAGGCAACTTCACTCACTTCAGCCGACTCGGGGAGGCCTCTTCCTCTCCTCCCAGAGCAGCAATAAATCTGTAGCTGTGGCTTTTAGGAGGATTGTGCTGTTACTTTGACTTTTCGTTTTTCCCCTTCCCTCAGCTTTATGGAGATGTCAGCGGCGGCCTACAGGAGACGGTCTTCAGAAAGCAATTACTCTTCTACGGCGGGCTCAAAAGGTCGAAGGCTTCATTCATATGTGCAGACACAGTCGTAAGATTGTGGACGTGCTTACACATGGGGAGAGCGGTCGCGAATGTCTGAATCACTGCCGACTTTCGCGGGGCGATGACCCTCACAAAATGACCAAATCTTTAGAAATATCAACTGTGACTGTTCACCTCTTTTAACAGATAATAGCCATTTCATCTTCAGCCACTTTTCTCTCATTCATAAATTTGCAGACAGCAGAGAAATTAGTGTCAGACAGTGGAAAAACGCATTAAATATGTCTGACCTCTTCACTAATTTGAAGGTAATAAAGAGACAATTTAATGTGAGGTGTCCCTCCTGGAACTGGACAGTGGCTCATTCTCTGAGTGGATTCACTTTAATTATGAAACAGACCCACACAGAGCCGCCGGGTGTCCACAGGTCCCGGGATCCTGAGACACTTAAAAGTCTGTCGCCTCCAGAAAAAAACGGGAAGGGGGGGTGGGGGCAAGCTGTAAGGCTGTGTGATTGTTTTTCCATGACTGCTACAGCAGCAGTCTGGGCTCACTCCCACTAAATAAAAGAGAAGCCGGCTCCAGCAGAAGAAGGTTACTTCCTGAGTGAATTCATTCTTTTAAATCAAAGTTTTTGTAGATATTAATAGTAATCTTTTGAATGTGAAGCAGGTTAATACGCTTCCAATTTTCATATATATCTCTCAGAAAGCATCAAACTGTTACTTGGAGAATGAGTGAAAAACAAAGATTAAAGCTGGTATCTACTGTAGTCGCAGAGGACAGTTTCATTGGATGGAATTCTGGCTCGCATCTGTGTTGCAATATTACTCTAAGTAAGAGATGACAGTGATTGCTTACTTCTTTAGTTATTCAGTTGTGCTTTCGTGGCCTTTATCTGGACCATGTTAAAAATGATTCATGAGTAAAAGAATCCATTGGTAGAATCTAGTTAAATTATAGAATTAATAACAGTTAATTGTGTAAAGGGCAGTGCAAATATAAAATTGTAACCAGTGAGAGTAATTAATAAACAGGTCCTTAGAGATGATTTAAAAGTCCCGCTGAGTCTGAATTCAATAGGCGAAGACTTCATGAGGCTTTAATGGCAAATGCCCGGCCAGCCTTTGACCTCAGGGTCTCCAGCAGAGCGTCATCCTTTTACTTAAGTGGTCTCCAGGTCACACAGATCTAATAAGGTACTAGGCCACTGGAAGCTTTAAAAGTGAGTAATAAAAGCTTAAAATCTATTCTAAATTTAACAGTTTAATGCGTGCCATTTTTATTTGGCTGTTGGACAGATCATGCCAGATAAGTAACTTTACCATTAGTCACTGTCTTTGCCTAAATCAATGACTTTCTCCTACAGTTAGTTTGTACCTGTTAGAATTTGTTTTCTGTCCACTAGTTTCTAGATAGAAAGACCCATAAAGTTAAAATGTATAATGTTTTATATCCACTTACAGCAAACATTGCAATGTTTTCTAATCATGTAACAATATATAACAAGACAAGATTCAGGAATAGTGTTAAGACAACAAATTAAAATGAATCCACTCTAATGTGGAACAGATGGACCTTGAACAGCTGATGACAGAACAAATCACACCTTGTGAAAGCAGAAGGTGACAGAATAAAAATACCTCATAAACTCTTTACATACTTGTTAGTGTCAGAAGGAAGTAGAACTCAGTGGGAATATGATTACAGAATACAGGAACGCTCTCTCGTACTGTCCTTTCCGTTCCACCTTCTCCTGGTTGTTTGCATCATCTTTCGTCCTCCTTTGGTTTCTCCGCCGGCTGTGATGGCTCCCACATGTTCATACCGACTTCCCAATAAAAGCCACTTCCCTTTTCGAACATTATGAAAATACAGAATCGACCTTGGGAGATATAAAACCAGGGGTATGATCTGATCTGGCATTGAGCACCTGTGTGTGGGGACTGACCAGAAGAAGACAGACCCTGCAGATCCAGTGCCACGTCATTAGAACGGTGAAAGACAAAGAGATTTTCCATCAGCCACCCAGCCGGCCGGCCAGCCGTACATCCCACCTGTGCAAAGCTTCCATTCCTCCCCACTTTTAACTTTTAATTCCTCCATCTGTTTTTCTCCCCTTCCTCTCTAGATCTTTTTCTTCTCAGCCATAACTCGGTTTGGCTCATATTCACGCTATTCTCCACTGTATAACTGTATTTTTTTTCCCCCCTCTTGAATGTAACTCTCTTCCTGTCCTCTCTCGCTCTCTCTCTCTCTCTTACAACCGTGGTACCTCATCATCTAACACACACAGTGAAGCGTTAATGCACTTCATTCTTTTAAATATTCATTTCCGTCTGTCTGTGATGTGTTTAGTGGAGTTTCCTGTTCCCAGCCCGCCCGCTTCCCTGAGAACCGCCATGTAGGAAGTGGCAGTCCTGGCAGTGGTTCCTCCTGCTCCTCTGACTGGTTACATTCCCACCTTATAGGGGCCGTCGGAGATGGAAAGCGATGGAAACAGAGAGATGGATCTCCGCCATGGAGGTTACTATCCGTATAATATTAGCGGCTTCTGGATTCTGTTACCAAAATGCATATTTTCCCAGACAATATCACCTTCTTTACTGGACAACCTGCACAACTCTGCTCACTAATAAACTCGGCATATTACTCGATTTCACAGCTGGACGTTACTCAGAACTTCTACAATTCTTTTGACAGAAACTATTCCCAAGTTCTCACTCAGGAAGTTATGGCATGTTTTTCCTTATATATGCCTGTTAACTAAATCCACATGCTTTCATTCACACAGGAAAATATCTCCATCTTTTATCTGACATGTTAAGTGTTATTAAACATGGCACATAAAAGCTGAAGGTACACTTACACGTTAGGTCTCCATGATCCTACACACAAAGCGATCTCCACTATCTGGAGGCGTGGCATGCCCTGACTTTGGCTTTGATAGGAGCTTCAGTTTTGCCATCAGATAGTGGTAAAAGTACATGAATGCTTCTAGATGGGAGCTCATGCTGTCACTCAAACATCCCGCGCCCATACGGTCTGTCTCTGATTGATGTATAAAGCTGCTTCTATCTACGATTGATTTTTAACAACATGCACAACTCCCCCACCCCTCACATTAAAGGAATACTCCGAAGATTTTTGACCCACGCCCTATCCTTATAACAAAGTTAGACAAGCTCATAAATACCTTTTTTGTGTCTCTTGGTCCAGTGGCTGGTTCCCAGCTGTTAGCATCATAGTTAGCTTAGCTCAATTGCTGGAAGTCAACAGGGAACAGAGCCGGACTGACGAAAGTGGACAGAATACTCCTTCCAGTGGTCCAGGGGACGGCGTATTAGCTCGTGAAATGAATCCGAATGGTTATAAAACATTTTAAAAGACGTGTTTTCCTTTTCAATCCATTAAAATAACGTTTTGATACACACAGATCTACACAAGCATAGTGCGCCGCGGAAGGATATACCAGCGCACAGCGGCTGAGGCTTCTACTGCTGTGCTCCGGTATATCCTTCCGCGGAGCACTGCGCATGCGCAGGTCTGTGTGTATCAAAACGTTATTTTAACGGATTGAAAAGAAAACACATCTTTTAAAATATTTTATAACCATTCGGATTTACTTTACGTGCTAATACAACACCCCCTGGACCACTGGAAGGAGTATTTTGTCCACTTTCGTCAGTCTGGCTCTGTTCCCTGTTGACTTCCAGCAATTGAGCTAAGCTAACTACGATGCTAACAGCTGGGAACCAGCCACTGGCCCAAGAGACACAAAAAAGGTATTTATGAGCTTGTCTAACTTTGTCAATGATAGGGATAGGGCGTGGGTCAAAAATCTTCGGAGTATTCCTTTAACCAACTATGATTAAAAAAAAAATCATTGGCAAACTCTGGTTTGTAGGAGGCTAAATGAGGTGTGACACATGCTTAGAAATTACCAAATTCTTGTAGTTTGTAATGTTTATATAGGCAGATTTCCAAGCAAAGCAATGATTTGAGACAATGTATGCACACAATTCTCAGTACAATGTTATCTTTCCAACAGTCCAGTCAATTAATTCTTCCAATCTTTCCTTACTGTATATTCATACAAAGTCTCAGGCCAAACTGTATCTTTGTCTGGCAATATCTTACATGAAAGTCTGGCCATCTGTTGGCTTTTGTACTAATATCATAAACTGGTCTCTATTGTTGGAGCTACGTACCATTAAAACAACCAGTGGCATGTTTTTGGCTCCGGAGTCGACAGCTCAAGGTTGTTCTCAGCCTGTTTGCCCTCATGTTTCTGTGTTGTTGGGAGAAGACCAGATGGTTGTGGTGCAGATTCCGGTTTGGTTTTCTTAGTTTGTGTACAAACGTGGTGGTGGTTGAGCTTATTGTGTTACTCAGGATAATAGTTGTAAAAATGTCAGGCTGGTTTAATTGTGGTTTGTCAACAACGTAGACTGTTGTTCCAGGCTTCACAGTGCTGTCAGTGCTGGCTGGCTTCATAAACATGGTGCAATATGGAGCAAATTAAAACTTTGCCACAGTGCAGAGAGACATGCAACAATATTTTCTTTTAGGTAAAATGAAAATCATGAGTTTTCTCAACCCTCTTGAGCTGTTTGTTGTTCTTAAAGAATAAATAACCAAACCGCACTAACAAAACATGGCTGCAGCCTCAACCAAGGTTTAATTGTTTTAATTCAACATTGCTGTAGTGGTTAACACTTTTCTCTTACTGTAGGAAAGTTGAGAGTCAGATTGATGTACAAACAGAACATGCAAAACTCTACACAGAAGTACCGCAGCCATGAATTTAGAGAAAACCACACACATGTTGAAAAATGCATAGTTGGAGAAACATGTTAATACTTACTTGAATTAAAAAGTCTGTTGTCAGTTAATGTAAGTTGCCAAATTAACACAGATGATTTATTCCCCTCAACAACTGTTACACTTATAGTATGACTGCTGCTGTCTAGGGTATTTACTTTTCTTTCACTGACATTTAATACTCCCCCAAAGACTGACTTTTTTTGAAGCTTAATGTAACAGAAGCATTTTGTGGTACCACAGCAGTTTTCATCTTAATATTTGGTTTCCCTTGTTGTAGCTGTTGACCAAATCCTACAGACTCATGTTTCCTCTTGATGTGGCTGCAATTGTTGATGATTTAATGGAGTGAACTCTTTCAGCCTTCAGTTCCTGAACAGCTTCCTGAATAAATTAATTCAAATGGTGTGTGGAGGATGTTTATAAAGCGTGTTCTTCGTGTTTCCATGCTGTGAGCAAACCGCAATCAGGATGTCTCTCCCTCCCTGTTTACATAAAACCGTTTCATTACAACATGACAACTTTTTACAACAGTTTTTACTCAGTTTCATTGCCCGCCATCTTCAAAACAAGTAAAATACAGACACCTGCAATAGTGCTCACCGGTGTTACAACAGGCTTTGTTTATGTCCCGTAAGCACTCTGATGGAAATGCTCCATTGCCTCTTGGCTGGCTTCTCCCCTCTTCCTTCCTACGAACTGGTGTCTCAATCTGCCAAATGTGAAGTACACAGCATCCTCAGACGCACACACACACACACACACACACGCACACACACACACACACACACACACACACACACACACACACACACACACACACACACACACACACACACACACACACACGGTGAGAACATGCATACTCCACACAGAATAAGCCTGAAAAGGAATCAGAAACAGAACAGCAACACCACCTTTAACCCCAGAATAATGAATAATATAAAATAAGATGCTATTGTAACGCCACAATTCCAGGAAGGGATGATCTGATTAATGTTTACTGTCATGGAATTGATGATGCATTATTAGACTGTCATTCGTCATTATTCTGCACGCATGAAAACAGATGCCGATGAAAACATGTTGATTTGTTGTTTAGCTAATTAATCAATACATCAATAAAACATTTTTTATTTCATTTTAATTATTAATTGTATTATTAACAGTAAAACATGGAATGATTTTTGCACCTAAGATGCCTTAAAACACAGATGTGAAGAGTTTTTGTGAATTTTGCATGATCTATACTGATTGTAAAATTCACAGAGCAATCGATGGAACTTTGAGCAGATAAGGAATCCGTTATTTCTGCTGTGCAACTGTTAGATTGCGCTAATTGAAAATAAACTTGAAAACCTTAAATTCATGAGCGCTGTCACTGAAAAGTCGAGATGCTCCACACAGAACCAGCAAGAAAATTCTCACTGAAAACACCTCGCACCGTTTTTACATCAGACAACCAGACTTTTGTTGCCCAGAGGTGATTCAGAAATATATTCCTTGACCAAAATTAGACACAAACTCAAACTGGATTTGTCATTCAGTCATTTCCAAGATTCAGACTCAACAGTCACCCAGGAATTCCCATTCGATGTTTCTCCATCTGCAATTTCTCCAACTTTCAACCTGTTTGCATCTTATGTACTAAAGAAATTAAAAGTCTACTTTACGATCCTGAAATTTACTGCATCTCGAGTTTCTCAGTGACTTTAAAATGTTGAAGAAAACTGAGACGAATAAAAGATGGAAAAAAGTTGAGTGTTTCAATGTTACAAACTGAGATGTAAGTAGTTCTTTCTTAACCCTCAACCTAGTCTGACCTAAAACTTGATTTTTGTCCCCGTCGGAATTATAAACTGTCACATAAACTTCCACATTGTGGTTGAAATGACACACTCACACACACACACACACACACACACACCTGATCTTGACTCAGACCTGCTTTTGGGAATCTGAGGGTCCATATGCGGCAGATTGTTTTTATTTAAGGAAGCTCCATGCTTCCAGTAAACCCCTGATCTCGGCTGGACATCTGGTCGATGGTAAAATTGTCTGCAGGAGCTGGATTTTGAATTAAAGCGAAGTTTGAGATTGAGCGCAGCCAGAAAAAGGTAGACGTTAACAACAGGGAGGGGAAGCTACAACTGTTAAAGAAATAAAAGGATTCTTGAAGCAGGCCATGAAGAATATTATCTTTCAACCAAAACAGTATTTTTAGAGTGGCTGGCCACAAACAGACGATTGTACCTGGCAACCACCGATATGTTAAAGAGAACAGGATATTGCTCTTGAACATAATGGCTGCTCATTTGGCTTCGGTTGAAAAACCTTTTCAAAGTTCGTTCAGTCACTCTTGACCCGCTGCTCAGACTCATGAGGGTTTCCCTCCTGGATCGCAGACCTCACCTTGTGATTATCCTACAGACATTTAACACCATTGAAAAAAAAAATGAAACTTTGAATGATCGAACAAATAAAAATCTTCACATCTTAACATTTTTACACATGGATGGTTGATGGTAAAATTCTTTTTTTTTTTTTTTTTTTTTTGCATTTTATTATTGCAATACCAAATGTCACCACTGGGAAAACCTATCTGGTCTGCTGCCAACTGTTTCAGTACATCTGTTGCTCAGACCCTCCCCATCGTAGTTCCTGTTGCTATGCATGTCAAGAGTTTATGCTCTGGAATAAAACACATATGCAGCATCTTGTGATGAGCAGATCTCTCATAAACATACCGACTTTCTCAACTCTTGCGGTTCAACTCAGGCCAGTGCTGACCGAGTGTAATATACATCTTGGATTGAAGTTTTTCTGACATAACTACACAGATGTTACCCTGTTTAAGATGTGCCGTCCCAATTTTAGCTTGAAACAGTCTCTTTGTGGAAAAAAAGAAACCAAAAAAAACAGTATGAAACCTGAATCCAATTGATTCTGATCTGCATTGAATGTAACAGACATGTCAATTGTTGATTTATCAGTAAGTATCCAAAATATAGTCAAGATAGATTAGGTTTTTGAGATCACAATATAATATGAAATTAGATAGCACTTGATTGAGCAGGCTCCCTCTTCCTCGTCTTCCAGCTGGTCCCTCCAGAGGTCAGCGGACCGTCTGCCGTTACATCAGCCATGTCCTCCTTCACTACCTCCATGTGTCGAAGCCAAGGCCTGTCTTTTCTCTTCCTGCCTGGCAGCTCCATCTCCAGCACACACTGTCCAATATATCCATTATCTGTCCTCAGCACATGTCCAAACCACCTGAAGCTGGCCTCTGCAGCTCCAGAGCTAAACTGCTCAACTGCAATACAGAGACGGACAAAAACAGCACGCACTGAGTTAAACGTAAACAAATCAAAAGACTGAAACAAAATCTGACAGTAGTAGATAATATTAGTGTTTCCCACAGAGTTTGAGGAAATGTATCTTTGCATAGATTGTAGTTGTTATGGCGTCCTGTCTGTTCAGTTTTATTGTGTTCATTAATTGTATTTCTACCCTTCTGACGAATGATTTATGTATTTGATTAATACCTGGTTTTTGGGAATTAACACCATAGAAACTTTCACAGAATTAAATTGAACTTGACAAACAACTACCTTCACACAGTAAATTGTTTTTGGTTTTAAACAGGCTGTGTCATGTGTGATTTTGTTGGATTAAATTCCTTCTCCAGCAATGGAATATTTCATGGTTATTAAAGAATGTTTAAATTTTAAAGAGCTGTTAGTTTATTGCCTTCCTTGATATTTCATGAACATCATTTCAGACAACATTAAGTCAAAATTCTTGTGGCTTTGGACAGACATTCCTGTTATCCCTGAAGGGCCACAGCTCATCCCTTCATTATCAGACTATAATTGAGCCTCTGCCAGCCCACCAGTAGAGATTAGAGCCTACATATATCAGCGTTTCCATCGCTTTGTCTGGATATCGTTCCCACCCTTCCTCCCTTCGGAGTTGCAGCGAGGGCTGCTGGAAATAAGTTCACAGTTAAAGGGAAGACGAATAAAAGGAGCTGTCTTCCTCCAAACCAGGCCTGCGTTTTCATCCCACTGGATATATAATGCTGATGTGAACCGAGGCAGGAGCCCCGCCGCTCCGTCCATTTGCTTGCAGAGATGGATGATGTGGAGGAAGGTGTTTAATGTAACACACATTATCAAATCCTAAAAAAACAGCCTTCTGGGAATATGGGAAAGACGATGCTGGAGTGCTGCGTATGAAAAACTGCATGCCGTGAATTCTTAATGAATGAATGAATGCAATGTCTCAGATTTTACATTTGTTCATAGATCTTAACCTTTGCTAAATTTTTAACTTGTAAAAACTGACGCAGATGTTGTAACTTTAATCTCTGCACTGTGGAAAAGATTGAATTTGCTTCAGGTTTGTTTATTGCGTTATTTGGGGAAAGGTAAAGACGACTAAACTGTTCCCACAAGGAATGTTTAGTTTCTTGCACCAGACGTTTACTCTAAATAGTTTATTCTCTGTTACGCAACCAAGTACATGAACCCAGTGAGATGAGAAGAAAGATTAAGTTAAAGTAACCAGCATTCACAGGAAAATAATGACCAAATATACATGACCAATACATCATTAGTCTAAAAAGATGGTTTATGGGATGGTGTTAATCTGACCTAATGACAGTTATTTTAATGGTGGCTACCTCCTCTTCAGTAAATGCCACAAAGTCAGTAATGTACTCAAAACAATAATGCATTTTCTGATGTCCTCATGGAGAAAAGGTCTCTGATCTGATAGCAAACATATAGGATATTTTATTTTCCTTATGGTGTATTTTTAGTATTTCAGAATAGTTCCACCCCAATTTTTCGATTGAAGAAGTAGTGAAACTGTAATAATTTTGTTTCTTCTGTTTTATTTTAATTTTTAAACTTTTTTCACATTTTCTGCATAATTGCAAAAAGCCAACAAGATTTTACAGCTAAGGAAAAATTAAAACAATACAGAAACACCTCCTCTATCTTTGCATCAGATGACACCAGTGACAGAAACGGGTGAGGATGGAGGAGTCAGGAGTGAAGATCAGGGATGAGGAGGTTGGGGGGGGGGGGGGGGGGGGGGGGGGGGGGGGGGGGGGGGGGGGGAATTAAAGATTTGGCTCAGATCCGTGGGGAAGCGGTAGTTTTGGGCCAGACGAGTTGACAGATGTTTTAAAGTGCTAATCTAATCTTTATGCCAGTCCTTCCCCTCCTCTCTCCTCCTTTTTTTCCCTCTCTCTGTCTCACTTTTTTTTTTCCCTTCTCTTGCTTTTTTTTTTTCCTGGAGGGAGGTTGGAAAGACTCCAACTTGTGTTAATGCATCTCAGGAGCATCATGTACCGCTGCTTCTCAGTGATGGGCTCGAGTTATTCATTCGCCTGTTATCAGCCCCCGTTTTAGATTCAGAAACATATGCAATTGCAACGAGAGATCCTGGAGCTGCAAAAAAAAAAAAAAAAAAAAAGAATATTGAAAAACAACCTGTGAAAGCCGCCCATAAGGAGAGAGGGGTCAAGGAGCATGAGGGGAGGGCTGCTGTCTCTTTTAACAATATCACCCTTGGTGATAATAATACAATGACCTTCCTCTTTCACACTTTTCCACCCTGTTTGTCTGCAGGCTTTGCTTGTTGTTTAAGTTCTGCCGATAGCATTCTGCATTGACATTTTATGGCTCCGATACAGGATAAACAGGGGATTACATTGACCCCTGACCTTTGAGAGACTAATAATTTGTTGCTACCACTTTGAGATTTAACTCATTTCCTTCTCTTGTCAGTTTCTTCCTTGATTCTTCCTTTCTCTCCTGCGACCTTCCTCCCTCATGTTGCCCGGCAGGAGGGACGCTTTGAGCATTGAAATACCGCGACTGCTCCCTCACACTCAGCGGATGTACTCGCGCAGGAGTTAATCTCACTCCCTACAATTTTAACAGCTAATCCAAATCCTGTGGCTGAAGCCTCTCCCTCCTGACAGGCTCGACGAGAAACAAAGAGGCGCTGCCAGAAAACCCCCCAGGTCACAAAACCTGGAAACACAGCCAGATTAGAGGCTTATGAAACAGCAGGAGAAAAATGAAGCAGTTACACTACGTTGTGTTAGTGTGAGTTGTAAATCAATCACAGGTAAACAGATTATGTGATTTGTTCATTGTTTATTAACTTGGATTTTTTTTCTACTTTTTTGTTTTCTTACTTCTAAATAAAACTGAAGCGAAGCATCGAAAGCAGCCTGATGTTGCTGACAGAACAACCTAACTCTGACTCGTGGTTGAAATCCTTGTATGAAGTCATAAAATAGACCTTGATGAGTCCAACCGGGCAACTGCCACCAAACTGCCGATCACTCACATCCTTTTGCACGATCTCTCTCTCTCTCTCTTTTGCCTCCTGACTTTCTCTCGCTCCCTTTTCCGCTGTGTGCTGCTAAACATCTGGAGAAGAGCGATATTCTCGGAGTAAACACACCAACAGCTGTCAACCAACTTCTCTCTTCCTTTCTCCCCCGCCATCCTTCCCTTCCTTCATCACTTGATTCCTCCTTTTATTTCCCTCTCGTTCTCTTTGCAGACGCCTGTTTCAGTCATTCTGCCTCCTCCCTCCTGTTTGCTTCTTGTCTGTTGGCTCATCAGCAGGTAAACATCCGTGAAGGATGGCTTTATGTCGCCGTTTCCCTGCTGTGATCTGAAGGTCGGAGGACACACTCTGAGTGATGGCTTTAGTTAATCACATACTTCACTGACAGCAGTTGATAAGTTAGTGGGAGTTTGGGAGAACTGCAACAATACAAGGTAAATACAATTTACTGTCATTCAAGTTTGGATTTTTGGCCCTGTTTCATTCAATAGTCCAATTTATCATTTTTTCTACCATTAAGGTAAAGTTCTGTTTCAAAGGAGATCTGGACAAGATAGTAGACAACACTTTATTACTACTGCAAGAATGCACTAAACTTTTGCACACCAAACACAATAAGACACAATAAGACACAATACATTAATACACATGATACTCCAGTGATGACCACTGAAAAAATAAAACACTGTATGTACCGTACTTCCTTTTAAAGCTGGTTTTGGAATGATCAGGGCTCTCTATGGAGTTTGCAACAATGTATCAATTTCAAATGACATCATCATCTAATTCGACCTAGATATGCAAATGAGCATATAAGCAAATTGGATTATTAATGTTAGATTAATGCTTTAAATTTCTTTTAAAAAGAAGAAACCTTTCTTTTAACGGTTAATGAAATAAATGGAGTCTTGACAGAATAAATTACTAACAGTAAACGCTATATTAATCTAAGTTATTCAAATGTAGCTGTGTATGAAACAAAATGCCAATAAAATTTCATTTGTAAATGTAGGGAGCATTTCTACATTCACAGACATACATCTGTTGACATGGCTGTAACTCTGTCACGTCACATGACACACTTTATAACAATTTGGTCCTTTCTTTCTGTACACAGACTTCATGCTCTGTCAGCTTAGCGAGACTACAGATGAGGAAAAACGGAGCTGAAAGCAGTGAATTGTAGCAACGGAATTGTGCCTCATATTATTGTCAGTAACAGTGCTGTAACGCTGGGAAAAGTAATTAGTTAGATTACCTGTTGCTGAAAGTAGGAACACCATTTATTTTAATGCAGTTCCTCCCATCGCTGAATCTGTTCAATCCTGAAAGCCAAAACCTCAGTCACACGGATCAACTGGATACAAGCATCAGGTTCATTTGGAGCTTTGCTTTGTATTTATTTGTTAACAAAGGTATATCAGTGCAGTGTACTTTGGAACTGAATCCTCAAAGTAAGATAAAAACTGTATATATATCAAGCAAATTATTTTTTGACAAGGCCATTCAGTGCATCAGTGGCGTTTGTTCGGTTTGTAACT
This sequence comes from Salarias fasciatus, assembly GCF_902148845.1. Lineage (NCBI taxonomy): Eukaryota > Metazoa > Chordata > Actinopteri > Blenniiformes > Blenniidae > Salarias > Salarias fasciatus. Next base: position 12,347,802 of record NC_043758.1, on the reverse strand, counting down.
CAAAGGTTAAGTGACAATATATCAGTGACTCAATTCCAAGTTTCCTCATAGTCAAGCTTTTTTTACTTAAAGTTCTTCTGAAAATCTCACAGCAACATTATGCTGTTAGTTTAGTCCACATTCATTTGTAACTGTCTCAAGAAAAAATAGTAATAATGACAGAGTTGATTGTTTCAGGGGTAAACAAACCCCACAAAGTCTGAATATTGGCATCTCAGCAACTGATTATGAAACACATCTCCTCCCTCTTCTCTGTTTCAGCGGTGCATTCCCCGAGTGCATGCCTCAAGTGTCGAGAGCAAATCACGGGGCGCTGAGAGAAGGCAGGAATCGCAGAAAGACAGGAAGGAATGAACGCAATTTCCATCCAAGCAAGGACAGCATCCGAATTGTGAGGCACCTGAAATAACATCATCTCTCATCCGTAGGCTGTAAAGGAGCACAGAGAGGGAATATGGAAATGAGGCAATTAATAGACAGATAGTTACACGAGGGGAAATCGAAAGGGGAAAAAAAAAAAGAACCGTGAATGCAAACAGTGTTCAGGTTGTTTAAAGTGGGATGAAGATGTTTTTTCTGGTACTTTCACATGTGTTCACTTAGAGATGACTGACGGGGACGGTTCTGGGACAGCAGCTGGACCTCATGCGGCCTCTGCGTCGCTACATCAAACCCACATGTGCTCTGAGATTTAGATGGAGAGGCCTCCGCTCGGAGGGGCCGAGACACAGCGGACCCGCCTGACTTCAGGGGTCAGTGTTCTGGATTGTGGCTCACCTGCTTCCGGCCGGCCCGCGCGGCATTTTGACGTGCTGCACCTGCCTCTCTCTGCGACCCAGAGGTCTATTTTTGCTCGTTCGGTTTCAGCATGAGTCTGTCTTTGAAGCCCGAAGGTGAAACCCAAAACCCTCACTATCTGTTTATTCGTTCCAGACTGAAACCACCAACTCAGCAGCAGCAGCAGCACAACTGCTGGATACATCCACATCTGCTACAGTGATCTGGGACACTATCATTTTATTGTGTGACACACTATATGTATCAAACTGCAATTTAGTGTACTTAAGGGGTTAGCATGATTGAAAACTGTTTCTGATGTCCAAAAGAGAATCTTTCACAGCCATTAAGGGTCTTTGACCCTGGCAGTATAAGCAAAGCCCGGGATCTTTTGCTGCTGGTATATCACTGTCATCCTCGCTGTTATTTATCATCACAGTTCCAACAACCTGCAGACACACACGATATGTTGCCAAGCACACAAACTATTGCTCGAACAACGGATTTACCAAAGTGGTAAAGGCTTCAGAGCAAAAGAGGATGTGTGATCCAAAAGCTTTAAAATGAGTTTTTTTTGTGTAATCAATAGTGGTTAGGTCTCCTTCCTTGAGGTGAGATTTTTAGTCTGGTCTTCAGGGCTCCGTGTTTCCAGTCTTTGCTTTATTTTGACTTTATTCC